>NW_027136151.1:0-121563 GCF_039906515.1 Pseudorca crassidens
ATTCCTGTTCATCTTCCGCAGAAATTG
Source organism: Pseudorca crassidens (assembly GCF_039906515.1). Lineage (NCBI taxonomy): Eukaryota > Metazoa > Chordata > Mammalia > Artiodactyla > Delphinidae > Pseudorca > Pseudorca crassidens. Next base: position 28 of record NW_027136151.1, read on the forward strand.
CAAACTGGGCCAAACAGGAGGTTAAAGGGACTGACTCTCCAAGTCGGGAGGGTGTTAGTAAAGCATCTGGAATGTTGCACCCGAGTACCAGGGTACGAAAACTGAGACATATTTGAACACGTCTCCCGATCACATGGTTGATCATACTCTAGGTTCCACATGCATGTTTTAGCTGAAGGAAGAATACCTTAAAACTGGGTAGTTGAAACCCGTGGAATGGGTACCATGCAATATGACTTCAAAGGGTCTTCATTTGCTCACCGAACCTCTCCAATCCTATCACTGCTGCGTTTATGCCCCTGTACACATGCTTGATTCTCTTTCAGAGACATAGCAATCCATAGGTTTTAAGATACTTACTAGTCAGGTACATTCTTAGGCATTTAATATGCGGTGTTGAGTACATTTCGTTGAGCAAGGAGTAGCTCTTGTCTATTCCATATTTGGCTTAAGGAACTTTATCTGTGCTCATTTCAATCTCTGGTTTTATGCAGCACCCCAACTCACCTTTACCCTTAAGCAAGCATAAGTTGGTTTTCTAAATTTGAGACCCTGTTCTGTTCTGTAATTCAGTTCCTGTGTAGCCAAGTTTACATTCCGTGTATTACTGATATCTTATGATGTTTCTTTTTCTGTGTGACTTATTTCAGTTAGAATCATCATACCTGAAACCACTCATTCTGCTGCTAAGGGCCTGATGACATAGATTTCATTGCTGAGTGATATTGCTTTGTAAGTAAATACCACAACTTCTTTATCCATTTTTCACTTTCTGCGATGTTGAACTTGTACTGTACACGAGGTTCTTGTAAACAGAGGCGTCCCAAACTTTGGGGTGGCTGTGTCTTTTTGATTTTAATTTCCCTAAGCTATAGGACCATAAGTGGAAGTGCCCTAGGCTCTGTTGCTTTGTTTTTTAGATGTTTCAGGAAACACCATACACTTCTCCCGAGTGTCTGTTGGCAATTTACATCCCGCCCATCAGCATAACAAGGCTCCCAGTTCTCCATGGCCTGTCCTGCCTTTCTGGATTTTACACTTTTTTCAGATGGCCCTTTTGACCGGGGGGAAGTGAGACTTCATTGTAGTGCAGATTTCCTTTGCAAGCTTGCTTGGTTGGCCAAAAAGGGCGTATGCGTTTTTTCCTGAATATATTCAGGAAAAAACGCATACGCCCTTTTTGGCCAAGTGCATCATTGTGGACGTTCTGCCTCTTTTCCTATGCTTTCAATGCAATTCCAGTCTACCTCCTGAAATCGGTTTCCTGCAATTCTGTCCCGCTTTCAAGTCCTCTTGGCAGCCTTACTTCAGTATATTTTTGGACGATAGCTGTCATTTATAACTCTGCAGGTTTGTGAATTACAGTGCCCCTGAGCTCCTTTCTTCAACTCGCTTTCTTTTGAGCTGGCCGCAACACCGCAGGATGGCTTCAGGCCCTAATCTGGTTCCGGCACGGCACGCTGAGCCTTTGGTTAATTCCTCTTCCTGGTGGGAAATGAGAGTTAAATTTGCCCGTCCAGACACCTCCAGCTAGTCTCTCATTGGTTCTCGCTATTCCTGTTCATCTTCCGCAGAAATTGCAAACTGGGCCAAACAGGAGGTTAAAGGGACTGACTCTCCAAGTCGGGAGGGTGTTAGTAAAGCGTCTGGAATGTTGCACCCGAGTACCAGGGTACGAAAACTGAGACATATTTTAACACGTCTCCCGATCACATGGTTGATCATACTCTAGGTTCCACATGCATGTTTTAGCTGAAGGAAGAATACCTTAAACCTGGGTAGTTGAAACCCGTGGAATGGGTACCATGCAATATGACTTCAAAGGGTCTTCATTTGCTCACCGAACCTCTCCAATCCTATCACTGCTGCGTTTATGCCCCTGTACACATGCTTGATTCTCTTTCGGAGACATAGCAATCCATAGGTTTTAAGATACTTACTAGTCAGGTACATTCTTAGGCATTTAATATGTGGTGTTGAGTCCATTTCGTTGAGCAAGAGGTAGCTCTTGTCTATTCCATATTTGGCTTAAGGAACTTTATCTGTGCTCATTTCAATCTCTGGTTTTATGCAGCACCCCAACTCACCTTTACCCTTAAGCAAGCATAAGTTGGTTTTCTAAATTTGAGACCCTGTTCTGTTCTGTAATTCAGTTCCTGTGTAGCCAAGTTTACATTCCGTGTATTACTGATATCTTATGATGTTTCTTTTTCTGTGTGACTTATTTCAGTTAGAATCATCATACCTGAATCCACTCATTGTGCTGCTAAGGGCCTGATGACATAGATTTCATTGCTGAGTGATATTGCTTTGTAAGTAAATACCACAACTTCTTTATCCATTTTTCACTTTCTGCGATGTTGAACTTGTACTGTAAACGAGGTTCTTGTAAACAGAGGCGTCCCAAACTTTGGGGTGGCTGTGTCTTTTTGATTTTAATTTCCCTAAGCTATAGGACCATAAGTGGAAGTGCCCTAGGCTCTGTTGCTTTGTTTTTTAGATGTTTCAGGAAACACCATACACTTCTCCCGAGTGTCTGTTGGCAATTTACATCCCGCCCATCAGCATAACAAGGCTCCCAGTTCTCCATGGCCTGTCCTGCCTTTCTGGATTTTACACTTTTTTCAGATGGCCCTTTTGACCGGGGGGAAGTGAGACTTCATTGTAGTGCAGATTTCCTTTGCAAGCTTGCTTGGTTGGCCAAAAAGGGCGTATGCGTTTTTTCCTGAATATATTCAGGAAAAAACGCATACGCCCTTTTTGGCCAAGTGCATCATTGTGGACGTTCTGCCTCTTTTCCTATGCTTTCAATGCAATTCCAGTCTACCTCCTGAAATCGGTTTCCTGCAATTCTGCCCCGCTTTCAAGTCCTCTTGGCAGCCTTACTTCAGTATATTTTTGGACGATAGCTGTCATTTATAACTCTGCAGGTTTGTGAATTACAGTGCCCCTGAGCTCCTTTCTTCAACTCGCTTTCTTTTGAGCTGGCCGCAACACCGCAGGATGGCTTCAGGCCCTAATCTGGTTCTGGCACGGCACGCTGAGCCTTTGGTTAATTCCTCTTCCTGGTGGGAAATGAGAGTTAAATTTGCCCGTCCAGACACCTCCAGCGAGTCTCTCATTGGTTCTCGCTATTCCTGTTCATCTTCCGCAGAAATTGCAAACTGGGCCAAACAGGAGGTTAAAGGGACTGACTCTCCAAGTCGGGAGGGTGTTAGTAAAGCGTCTGGAATGTTGCACCCGAGTACCAGGGTACGAAAACTGAGACATATTTGAACACGTCTCCCGATCACATGGTTGATCATACTCTAGGTTCCACATGCATGTTTTACCTGAAGGAAGAATACCTTAAACCTGGGTAGTTGAAACCCGTGGAATGGGTACCATGCAATATGACTTCAAAGGGTCTTCATTTGCTCACCGAACCTCTCCAATCCTATCACTGCTGCGTTTATGCCCCTGTACACATGCTTGATTCTCTTTCAGAGACATAGCAATCCATAGGTTTTAAGATACTTACTAGTCAGGTACATTCTTAGGCATTTAATATGCGGTGTTGAGTACATTTCGTTGAGAAAGGAGTAGCTCTTGTCTATTCCATATTTGGCTTAAGGAACTTTATCTGTGCTCATTTCAATCTCTGGTTTTATGCAGCACCCCAACTCACCTTTACCCTTAAGCAAGCATAAGTTGGTTTTCTAAATTTGAGACCCTGTTCTGTTCTGTAATTCAGTTCCTGTGTAGCCAAGTTTACATTCCGTGTATTACTGATATCTTATGATGTTTCTTTTTCTGTGTGACTTATTTCAGTTAGAATCATCATACCTGAAACCACTCATTGTGCTGCTAAGGGCCTGATGACATAGATTTCATTGCTGAGTGATATTGCTTTGTAAGTAAATACCACAACTTCTTTATCCATTTTTCACTTTCTGCGATGTTGAACTTGTACTGTAAACGAGGTTCTTGTAAACAGAGGCGTCCCAAACTTTGGGGTGGCTGTGTCTTTTTGATTTTAATTTCCCTAAGCTATAGGACCATAAGTGGAAGTGCCCTAGGCTCTGTTGCTTTGTTTTTTAGATGTTTCAGGAAACACCATACACTTCTCCCGAGTGTCTGTTGGCAATTTACATCCCGCCCATCAGCATAACAAGGCTCCCAGTTCTCCATGGCCTGTCCTGCCTTTCTGGATTTTACACTTTTTTCAGATGGCCCTTTTGACCGGGGGGAAGTGAGACTTCATTGTAGTGCAGATTTCCTTTGCAAGCTTGCTTGGTTGGCCAAAAAGGGCGTATGCGTTTTTTCCTGAATATATTCAGGAAAAAACGCATACGCCCTTTTTGGCCAAGTGCATCATTGTGGACGTTCTGCCTCTTTTCCTATGCTTTCAATGCAATTCCAGTCTACCTCCTGAAATCGGTTTCCTGCAATTCTGCCCCGCTTTCAAGTCCTCTTGGCAGCCTTACTTCAGTATATTTTTGGACGATAGCTGTCATTTATAACTCTGCAGGTTTGTGAATTACAGTGCCCCTGAGCTCCTTTCTTCAACTCGCTTTCTTTTGAGCTGGCCGCAACACCGCAGGATGGCTTCAGGCCCTAATCTGGTTCTGGCACGGCACGCTGAGCCTTTGGTTAATTCCTCTTCCTGGTGGGAAATGAGAGTTAAATTTGCCCGTCCAGACACCTCCAGCGAGTCTCTCATTGGTTCTCGCTATTCCTGTTCATCTTCCGCAGAAATTGCAAACTGGGCCAAACAGGAGGTTAAAGGGACTGACTCTCCAAGTCGGGAGGGTGTTAGTAAAGCGTCTGGAATGTTGCACCCGAGTACCAGGGTACGAAAACTGAGACATATTTGAACACGTCTCCCGATCACATGGTTGATCATACTCTAGGTTCCACATGCATGTTTTACCTGAAGGAAGAATACCTTAAACCTGGGTAGTTGAAACCCGTGGAATGGGTACCATGCAATATGACTTCAAAGGGTCTTCATTTGCTCACCGAACCTCTCCAATCCTATCACTGCTGCGTTTATGCCCCTGTACACATGCTTGATTCTCTTTCGGAGACATAGCAATCCATAGGTTTTAAGATACTTACTAGTCAGGTACATTCTTAGGCATTTAATATGGGGTGTTGAGTACATTTCGTTGAGAAAGGAGTAGCTCTTGTCTATTCCATATTTGGCTTAAGGAACTTTATCTGTGCTCATTTCAATCTCTGGTTTTATGCAGCACCCCAACTCACCTTTACCCTTAAGCAAGCATAAGTTGGTTTTCTAAATTTGAGACCCTGTTCTGTTCTGTAATTCAGTTCCTGTGTAGCCAAGTTTACATTCCGTGTATTACTGATATCTTATGATGTTTCTTTTTCTGTGTGACTTATTTCAGTTAGAATCATCATACCTGAAACCACTCATTGTGCTGCTAAGGGCCTGATGACATAGATTTCATTGCTGAGTGATACTGCATTGTACGTAAGTACCACAAGTTCTTTATCCATTTTTCACTTTCTGTGATATTGAACTTGTACAGTAAACGAGGTTCTTGTAAACAGAGGCGTCCCAAACTTTGGGGTGGCTGTGTCTTTTTGATTTTAATTTCCCTAAGCTATAGGACCATAAGTGGAAGTGCCCTAGGCTCTGTTGCTTTGTTTTTTAGATGTTTCAGGAAACACCATACACTTCTCCCGAGTGTCTGTTGGCAATTTACATCCCGCCCATCAGCATAACAAGGCTCCCAGTTCTCCATGGCCTGTCCTGCCTTTCTGGATTTTACACTTTTTTCAGATGGCCCTTTTGACCGGGGGGAAGTGAGACTTCATTGTAGTGCAGATTTCCTTTGCAAGTTTGCTTGGTTGGCCAAAAAGGGCGTATGCGTCTTTTTCCTGAATATATTCAGGAAAAAACGTGTACGCCCTTTTTGGCCAAGTGCATCATTGTGGACGTTCTGCCTCTTTTCCTATGCTTTCAATGCAATTCCAGTCTACCTCCTGAAATCGGTTTCCTGCAATTCTGCCCCGCTTTCAAGTCCTCTTGGCAGCCTTACTTCAGTATATTTTTGGACGATAGCTGTCATTTATAACTCTGCAGGTTTGTGAATTACAGTGCCCCTGAGCTCCTTTCTTCAACTCGCTTTCTTTTGAGCTGGCCGCAACACCGCAGGATGGCTTCAGGCCCTAATCTGGTTCCGGCACGGCACGCTGAGCCTTTGGTTAATTCCTCTTCCTGGTGGGAAATGAGAGTTAAATTTGCCCGTCCAGACACCTCCAGCTAGTCTCTCATTGGTTCTCGCTATTCCTGTTCATCTTCCGCAGAAATTGCAAACTGGGCCAAACAGGAGGTTAAAGGGACTGACTCTCCAAGTCGGGAGGGTGTTAGTAAAGCGTCTGGAATGTTGCACCCGAGTACCAGGGTACGAAAACTGAGACATATTTGAACACGTCTCCCGATCACATGGTTGATCATACTCTAGGTTCCACATGCATGTTTTAGCTGAAGGAAGAATACCTTAAACCTGGGTAGTTGAAACCCGTGGAATGGGTACCATGCAATATGACTTCAAAGGGTCTTCATTTGCTCACCGAACCTCTCCAATCCTATCACTGCTGCGTTTATGCCCCTGTACACATGCTTGATTCTCTTTTGGAGACATAGTAATCCATAGGTTTTAAGATACTTACTAGTCAGGTACATTCTTAGGCATTTAATATGCGGTGTTGAGTCCATTTCGTTGAGCAAGGGGTAGCTCTTGTCTATTCCATATTTGGCTTAAGGAACTTTATCTGTGCTCATTTCAATCTCTGGTTTTATGCAGCACCCCAACTCACCTTTACCCTTAAGCAAGCATAAGTTGGTTTTCTAAATTTGAGACCCTGTTCTGTTCTGTAATTCAGTTCCTGTGTAGCCAAGTTTACATTCCGTGTATTACTGATATCTTATGATGTTTCTTTTTCTGTGTGACTTATTTCAGTTAGAATCATCATACCTGAATCCACTCATTGTGCTGCTAAGGGCCTGATGACATAGATTTCATTGCTGAGTGATATTGCTTTGTAAGTAAATACCACAACTTCTTTATCCATTTTTCACTTTCTGCGATGTTGAACTTGTACTGTAAACGAGGTTCTTGTAAACAGAGGCGTCCCAAACTTTGGGGTGGCTGTGTCTTTTTGATTTTAATTTCCCTAAGCTATAGGACCATAAGTGGAAGTGCCCTAGGCTCTGTTGCTTTGTATTTTAGATGTTTCAGGAAACACCATACACTTCTCCCGAGTGTCTGTTGGCAATTTACATCCCGCCCATCAGCATAACAAGGCTCCCAGTTCTCCATGGCCTGTCCTGCCTTTCTGGATTTTACACTTTTTTCAGATGGCCCTTTTGACCGGGGGGAAGTGAGACTTCATTGTAGTGCAGATTTCCTTTGCAAGCTTGCTTGGTTGGCCAAAAAGGGCGTATGCGTTTTTTCCTGAATATATTCAGGAAAAAACGCATACGCCCTTTTTGGCCAAGTGCATCATTGTGGACGTTCTGCCTCTTTTCCTATGCTTTCAATGCAATTCCAGTCTACCTCCTGAAATCGGTTTCCTGCAATTCTGCCCCGCTTTCAAGTCCTCTTGGCAGCCTTACTTCAGTATATTTTTGGACGATAGCTGTCATTTATAACTCTGCAGGTTTGTGAATTACAGTGCCCCTGAGCTTCTTTCTTCAACTCGCTTTCTTTTGAGCTGGCCGCAACACCGCAGGATGGCTTCAGGCCCTAATCTGGTTCTGGCACGGCACGCTGAGCCTTTGGTTAATTCCTCTTCCTGGTGGGAAATGAGAGTTAAATTTGCCCGTCCAGACACCTCCAGCGAGTCTCTCATTGGTTCTCGCTATTCCTGTTCATCTTCCGCAGAAATTGCAAACTGGGCCAAACAGGAGGTTAAAGGGACTGACTCTCCAAGTCGGGAGGGTGTTAGTAAAGCGTCTGGAATGTTGCACCTGAGTACCAGGGTACGAAAACTGAGACATATTTGAACACGTCTCCCGATCACATGGTTGATCATACTCTAGGTTCCACATGCATGTTTTAGCTGAAGGAAGAATACCTTAAACCTGGGTAGTTGAAACCCGTGGAATGGGTACCATGCAATATGACTTCAAAGGGTCTTCATTTGCTCACCGAACCTCTCCAATCCTATCACTGCTGCGTTTATGCCCCTGTACACATGCTTGATTCTCTTTCGGAGACATAGCAATCCATAGGTTTTAAGATACTTACTAGTCAGGTACATTCTTAGGCGTTTAATATGGGGTGTTGAGTCCATTTCATTGAGCAAGGAGTAGCTCTTGCTATTCCATATTTGGCTTAAGGAACTTTATCTGTGCTCATTTCAATGTCTGGTTTTATGCAGCACCCCAACTCACCTTTCCCCTTAAGCAAGCATAAGTTGGTTTTCTAAATTTGAGACCCTGTTCTGTTTTGGAATTCAGTTCCTGTGTAGCCAAGTTTACATTCCGTGTATTAGTGATATCTTATGATGTTTCTTTTTCTGTGTGACTTATTTCAGTTAGAATCATCGTACCTGAATCCACTCATTATGCTGCTACGGGCCTGATGACATAGATTTCATTGTTGAGTGATACTGCATTGTACGTAAGTACCACAAGTTCTTTATCCATTTTTCACTTTCTGTGATATTGAACTTGTACAGTAAACGAGGTTCTTGTAAACAGAGGCGTCCCAAACTTTGGGGTGGCTGTGTCTTTTTGATTTTAATTTCCCTAAGCTATAGGACCATAAGTGGAAGTGCCCTAGGCTCTGTTGCTTTGTTTTTTAGATGTTTCAGGAAACACCATACACTTCTCCCGAGTGTCTGTTGGCAATTTACATCCCGCCCATCAGCATAACAAGGCTCCCAGTTCTCCATGGCCTGTCCTGCCTTTCTGGATTTTACACTTTTTTCAGATGGCCCTTTTGACCGGGGGGAAGTGAGACTTCATTGTAGTGCAGATTTCCTTTGCAAGTTTGCTTGGTTGGCCAAAAAGGGCGTATGCGTCTTTTTCCTGAATATATTCAGGAAAAAACGCGTACGCCCTTTTTGGCCAAGTGCATCATTGTGGACGTTCTGCCTCTTTTCCTATGCTTTCAATGCAATTCCAGTCTACCTCCTGAAATCGGTTTCCTGCAATTCTGCCCCACTTTCAAGTCCTCTTGGCAGCCTTACTTCAGTATATTTTTGGACGATAGCTGTCATTTATAACTCTGCAGGTTTGTGAATTACAGTGCCCCTGAGCTCCTTTCTTCAACTCGCTTTCTTTTGAGCTGGCCGCAACACCGCAGGATGGCTTCAGGCCCTAATCTGGTTCCGGCACGGCACGCTGAGCCTTTGGTTAATTCCTCTTCCTGGTGGGAAATGAGAGTTAAATTTGCCCGTCCAGACACCTCCAGCTAGTCTCTCATTGGTTCTCGCTATTCCTGTTCATCTTCCGCAGAATTTGCAAACTGGGCCAAACAGGAGGTTAAAGGGACTGACTCTCCAAGTCGGGAGGGTGTTAGTAAAGCGTCTGGAATCTTGCACCTGAGTTCCAGGGTACGAAAACTGAGACATATTTGAACACATTTCCCGATCACATGGTTGATCATACTCTAGGTTCCACATGCATGTTTTAGCTGAAGGAAGAATACCTTAAACCTGGGTAGTTGAAACCCGTGGAATGGGTACCATGCAATATGACTTCAAAGGGTCTTCATTTGCTCACCGAACCTCTCCAATCCTATCACTGCTGCGTTTATGCCCCTGTACACACGCTTGATTCTCTTTTGGAGACATAGCAATCCATAGGTTTTAAGATACTTACTAGTCAGGTACATTCTTAGGGGTTTAATATGCGGTGTTGAGTCCATTTCGTTGAGCAAGGAGTAGCTCTTGTCTATTCCATATTTGGCTTAAGGAACTTTATCTGTGCTCATTTCAATCTCTGGTTTTATGCAGCACCCCAACTCACCTTTACCCTTAAGCAAGCATAAGTTGGTTTTCTAAATTTGAGACCCTGTTCTGTTCTGTAATTCAGTTCCTGTGTAGCCAAGTTTACATTCCGTGTATTACTGATATCTTATGATGTTTCTTTTTCTGTGTGACTTATTTCAGTTAGAATCATCATACCTGAATCCACTCATTGTGCTGCTAAGGGCCTGATGACATAGATTTCATTGCTGAGTGATATTGCTTTGTAAGTAAATACCACAACTTCTTTATCCATTTTTCACTTTCTGCAATGTTGAACTTGTACTGTAAACGAGGTTCTTGTAAACAGAGGCGTCCCAAACTTTGGGGTGGCTGTGTCTTTTTGATTTTAATTTCCCTAAGCTATAGGACCATAAGTGGAAGTGCCCTAGGCTCTGTTGCTTTGTTTTTTAGATGTTTCAGGAAACACCATACACTTCTCCCGAGTGTCTGTTGGCAATTTACATCCCGCCCATCAGCATAACAAGGCTCCCAGTTCTCCATGGCCTGTCCTGCCTTTCTGGATTTTACACTTTTTTCAGATGGCCCTTTTGACCGGGGGGAAGTGAGACTTCATTGTAGTGCAGATTTCCTTTGCAAGCTTGCTTGGTTGGCCAAAACGGGCGTATGCGTTTCTTCCTGAATATATTCAGGAAAAAACGCATACGCCCTTTATGGCCAAGTGCATCATTGTGGACGTTCTGCCTCTTTTCCTATGCTTTCAATGCAATTCCAGTCTACCTCCTGAAATCGGTTTCCTGCAATTCTGCCCCGCTTTCAAGTCCTCTTGGCAGCCTTACTTCAGTATATTTTTGGACGATAGCTGTCATTTATAAGTCTGCAGGTTTGTGAATTACAGTGCCATTGAGCTCCTTTCTTCAACTCGCTTTCTTTTGAGCTGGCCGCAACACCGCAGGATGGCTTCAGGACCTAATCTGGTTCCGGCACGGCACGCTGAGCCTTTGGTTAATTCCTCTTCCTGGTGGGAAATGAGAGTTAAATTTGCCCGTCCAGACACCTCCAGCTAGTCTCTCATTGGTTCTCGCTATTCCTGTTCATCTTCCGCAGAAATTGCAAACTGGGCCAAACAGGAGGTTAAAGGGACTGACTCTCCAAGTCGGGAGGGTGTTAGTAAAGCGTCTGGAATGTTGCACCCGAGTACCAGGGTACGACAACTGAGACATATTTGAACACGTCTCCCGATCACATGGTTGATCATACTCTAGGTTCCACATGCATGTTTTACCTGAAGGAAGAATACCTTAAACCTGGGTAGTTGAAACCCGTGGAATGGGTACCATGCAATATGACTTCAAAGGGTCTTCATTTGCTCACCGAACCTCTCCAAACCTATCACTGCTGCGTTTATGCCCCTGTACACACGCTTGATTCTCTTTCGGAGACATAGCAATCCATAGGTTTTCAGATACTTACTAGTCAGGTACATTCTTAGGCATTTAATATGCGGTGTTGGGTCCATTTCGTTGAGCAAGGAGTAGCTCTTGTCTATTCCATATTTGGCTTAAGGAACTTTATCTGTGCTCATTTCAATCTCTGGTTTTATGCAGCACCCCAACTCACCTTTACCCTTAAGCAAGCATAAGTTGGTTTTCTAAATTTGAGACCCTGTTCTGTTCTGTAATTCAGTTCCTGTGTAGCCAAGTTTACATTCCGTGTATTACTGATATCTTATGATGTTTCTTTTTCTGTGTGACTTATTTCAGTTAGAATCATCATACCTGAATCCACTCATTGTGCTTCTAAGGGCCTGATGACATAGATTTCACTGCTGAGTGATATTGCTTTGTAAGTAAATACCACAACTTCTTTATCCATTTTTCACTTTCTGCGATGTTGAACTTGTACTGTAAACGAGGTTCTTGTAAACAGAGGCGTCCCAAACTTTGGGGTGGCTGTGTCTTTTTGATTTTAATTTCCCTAAGCTATAGGACCATAAGTGGAAGTGCCCTAGGCTCTGTTGCTTTGTTTTTTAGATGTTTCAGGAAACACCATACACTTCTCCCGAGTGTCTGTTGGCAATTTACATCCCGCCCATCAGCATAACAAGGCTCCCAGTTCTCCATGGCCTGTCCTGTCTTTCTGGATTTTACACTTTTTTCAGATGGCCCTTTTGACCGGGGGGAAGTGAGACTTCATTGTAGTGCAGATTTCCTTTGCAAGCTTGCTTGGTTGGCCAAAAAGGGCGTATGCGTTTCTTCCTGAATATATTCAGGAAAAAACGCATACGCCCTTTTTGGCCAAGTGCATCATTGTGGACGTTCTGCCTCTTTTCCTATGCTTTCAATGCAATTCCAGTCTACCTCCTGAAATCGGTTTCCTGCAATTCTGCCCCGCTTTCAAGTCCTCTTGGCAGCCTTACTTCAGTATATTTTTGGACGATAGCTGTCATTTATAACTCTGCAGGTTTGTGAATTACAGTGCCCCTGAGCTCCTTTCTTCAACTCGCTTTCTTTTGAGCTGGCCGCAACACCGCAGGATGGCTTCAGGCCCTAATCTGGTTCCGGCACGGCACGCTGAGCCTTTGGTTAATTCCTCTTCCTGGTGGGAAATGAGAGTTAAATTTGCCCGTCCAGACACCTCCAGCTAGTCTCTCATTGGTTCTCGCTATTCCTGTTCATCTTCCGCAGAAATTGCAAACTGGGCCAAACAGGAGGTTAAAGGGACTGACTCTCCAAGTCGGGAGGGTGTTAGTAAAGCGTCTGGAATGTTGCACCCGAGTACCAGGGTACGAAAACTGAGACATATTTGAACACGTCTCCCGATCACATGGTTGATCATACTCTAGGTTCCACATGCATGTTTTACCTGAAGGAAGAATACCTTAAACCTGGGTAGTTGAAACCCGTGGAATGGGTACCATGCAATATGACTTCAAAGGGTCTTCATTTGCTCACCGAACCTCTCCAATCCTATCACTGCTGCGTTTATGCCCCTGTACACATGCTTGATTCTCTTTCAGAGATATAGCAATCCATAGGTTTTAAGATACTTACTAGTCAGGTACATTCTTAGGCGTTTAATATGGGGTGTTGAGTCCATTTCGTTGAGCAAGGAGTAGCTCTTGTTTATTCCATATTTGGCTTAAGGAACTTTATCTGTGCTCATTTCAATCTCTGGTTTTATGCAGCACCCCAACTCACCTTTACCCTTAAGCAAGCATAAGTTGCTTTTCTAAATTTGAGACCCTGTTCTGTTCTGTAATACAGTTCCTGTGTAGCCAAGTTTACATTCCGTGTATTACTGATATCTTATGATGTTTCTTTTTCTGTGTGACTTATTTCAGTTAGAATCATCATACCTGAATCCACTCATTGTGCTGCTAAGGGCCTGATGACATAGATTTCATTGCTGAGTGATATTGCTTTGTAAGTAAATACCACAACTTCTTTATCCATTTTTCACTTTCTGCGATGTTGAACTTGTACTGTAAACGAGGTTCTTGTAAACAAAGGCGTCCCAAACTTTGGGGTGGCTGTGTCTTTTTGATTTTAATTTCCCTAAGCTATAGGACCATAAGTGGAAGTGCCCTAGGCTCTGTTGCTTTGTTTTTTAGATGTTTCAGGAAACACCATACACTTCTCCCGAGTGTCTGTTGGCAATTTACATCCCGCCCATCAGCATAACAAGGCTCCCAGTTCTCCATGGCCTGTCCTGCCTTTCTGGATTTTACACTTTTTTCAGATGGCCCTTTTGACGGGGGGAAGTGAGACTTCATTGTAGTGCAGATTTCCTTTGCAAGCTTGCTTGGTTGGCCAAAACGGGCGTATGCGTTTCTTCCTGAATATATTCAGGAAAAAACGCATACGCCCTTTATGGCCAAGTGCATCATTGTGGACGTTCTGCCTCTTTTCCTATGCTTTCAATGCAATTCCAGTCTACCTCCTGAAATCGGTTTCCTGCAATTCTGCCCCGCTTTCAAGTCCTCTTGGCAGCCTTACTTCAGTATATTTTTGGACGATAGCTGTCATTTATAAGTCTGCAGGTTTGTGAATTACAGTGCCATTGAGCTCCTTTCTTCAACTCGCTTTCTTTTGAGCTGGCCGCAACACCGCAGGATGGCTTCAGGACCTAATCTGGTTCCGGCACGGCACGCTGAGCCTTTGGTTAATTCCTCTTCCTGGTGGGAAATGAGAGTTAAATTTGCCCGTCCAGACACCTCCAGCTAGTCTCTCATTGGTTCTCGCTATTCCTGTTCATCTTCCGCAGAAATTGCAAACTGGGCCAAACAGGAGGTTAAAGGGACTGACTCTCCAAGTCGGGAGGGTGTTAGTAAAGCGTCTGGAATGTTGCACCCGAGTACCAGGGTACGACAACTGAGACATATTTGAACACGTCTCCCGATCACATGGTTGATCATACTCTAGGTTCCACATGCATGTTTTACCTGAAGGAAGAATACCTTAAACCTGGGTAGTTGAAACCCGTGGAATGGGTACCATGCAATATGACTTCAAAGGGTCTTCATTTGCTCACCGAACCTCTCCAAACCTATCACTGCTGCGTTTATGCCCCTGTACACACGCTTGATTCTCTTTCGGAGACATAGCAATCCATAGGTTTTAAGATACTTACTAGTCAGGTACATTCTTAGGCATTTAATATGCGGTGTTGGGTCCATTTCGTTGAGCAAGGAGTAGCTCTTGTCTATTCCATATTTGGCTTAAGGAACTTTATCTGTGCTCATTTCAATCGCTGGTTTTATGCAGCACCCCAACTCACCTTTACCCTTAAGCAAGCATAAGTTGGTTTTCTAAATTTGAGACCCTGTTCTGTTCTGTAATTCAGTTCCTGTGTAGCCAAGTTTACATTCCGTGTATTACTGATATCTTATGATGTTTCTTTTTCTGTGTGACTTATTTCAGTTAGAATCATCATACCTGAATCCACTCATTGTGCTTCTAAGGGCCTGATGACATAGATTTCACTGCTGAGTGATATTGCTTTGTAAGTAAATACCACAACTTCTTTATCCATTTTTCACTTTCTGCGATGTTGAACTTGTACTGTAAACGAGGTTCTTGTAAACAGAGGCGTCCCAAACTTTGGGGTGGCTGTGTCTTTTTGATTTTAATTTCCCTAAGCTATAGGACCATAAGTGGAAGTGCCCTAGGCTCTGTTGCTTTGTTTTTTAGATGTTTCAGGAAACACCATACACTTCTCCCGAGTGTCTGTTGGCAATTTACATCCCGCCCATCAGCATAACAAGGCTCCCAGTTCTCCATGGCCTGTCCTGTCTTTCTGGATTTTACACTTTTTTCAGATGGCCCTTTTGACCGGGGGGAAGTGAGACTTCATTGTAGTGCAGATTTCCTTTGCAAGCTTGCTTGGTTGGCCAAAAAGGGCGTATGCGTTTCTTCCTGAATATATTCAGGAAAAAACGCATACGCCCTTTTTGGCCAAGTGCATCATTGTGGACGTTCTGCCTCTTTTCCTATGCTTTCAATGCAATTCCAGTCTACCTCCTGAAATCGGTTTCCTGCAATTCTGCCCCGCTTTCAAGTCCTCTTGGCAGCCTTACTTCAGTATATTTTTGGACGATAGCTGTCATTTATAACTCTGCAGGTTTGTGAATTACAGTGCCCCTGAGCTCCTTTCTTCAACTCGCTTTCTTTTGAGCTGGCCGCAACACCGCAGGATGGCTTCAGGCCCTAATCTGGTTCCGGCACGGCACGCTGAGCCTTTGGTTAATTCCTCTTCCTGGTGGGAAATGAGAGTTATATTTGCCCGTCCAGACACCTCCAGCTTGTCTCTCATTGGTTCTCGCTATTCCTGTTCATCTTCCGCAGAAATTGCAAACTGGGCCAAACAGGAGGTTAAAGGGACTGACTCTCCAAGTCGGGAGGGTGTTAGTAAAGCGTCTGGAATGTTGCACCCGAGTACCAGGGTACGAAAACTGAGACATATTTGAACACGTCTCCCGATCACATGGTTGATCATACTCTAGGTTCCACATGCATGTTTTAGCTGAAGGAAGAATACCTTAAACCTGGGTAGTTGAAACCCGTGGAATGGGTACCATGCAATATGACTTCAAAGGGTCTTCATTTGCTCACCGAACCTCTCCAATCCTATCACTGCTGCGTTTATGCCCCTGTACACATGCTTGATTCTCTTTCAGAGACATAGCAATCCATAGGTTTTAAGATACTTACTAGTCAGGTACATTCTTAGGCGTTTAATATGCGGTGTTGAGTCCATTTCGTTGAGCAAGGAGTAGCTCTTGTCTATTCCATATTTGGCTTAAGGAACTTTATCTGTGCTCATTTCAATCTCTGGTTTTATGCAGCACCCCAACTCACCTTTACCCTTAAGCAAGCATAAGTTGCTTTTCTAAATTTGAGACCCTGTTCTGTTCTGTAATACAGTTCCTGTGTAGCCAAGTTTACATTCCGTGTATTACTGATATCTTATGATGTTTCTTTTTCTGTGTGACTTATTTCAGTTAGAATCATCATACCTGAATCCACTCATTGTGCTGCTAAGGGCCTGATGACATAGATTTCATTGCTGAGTGATATTGCTTTGTAAGTAAATACCACAACTTCTTTATCCATTTTTCACTTTCTGCGATGTTGAACTTGTACTGTAAACGAGGTTCTTGTAAACAGAGGCGTCCCAATGTTTGGGGTGGCTGTGTCTTTTTGATTTTAATTTCCCTAAGCTATAGGACCATAAGTGGAAGTGCCCTAGGCTCTGTTGCTTTGTTTTTTAGATGTTTCAGGAAACACCATACACTTCTCCCGAGTGTCTGCTGGCAATTTACATCCCGCCCATCAGCATAACAAGGCTCCCAGTTCTCCATGGCCTGTCCTGCCTTTCTGGATTTTACACTTTTTTCAGATGGCCCTTTTGACCGGGGGGAAGTGAGACTTCATTGTAGTGCAGATTTCCTTTGCAAGCTTGCTTGGTTGGCCAAAAAGGGCGTATGCGTTTTTTCCTGAATATATTCAGGAAAAAACGCATACGCCCTTTTTGGCCAAGTGCATCATTGTGGACGTTCTGCCTCTTTTCCTATGCTTTCAATGCAATTCCAGTCTACCTCCTGAAATCGGTTTCCTGCAATTCTGCCCCGCTTTCAAGTCCTCTTGGCAGCCTTACTTCAGTATATTTTTGGACGATAGCTGTCATTTATAACTCTGCAGGTTTGTGAATTACAGTGCCCCTGAGCTCCTTTCTTCAACTCGCTTTCTTTTGAGCTGGCCGCAACACCGCAGGATGGCTTCAGGCCCTAATCTGGTTCCGGCACGGCACGCTGAGCCTTTGGTTAATTCCTCTTCCTGGTGGGAAATGAGAGTTAAATTTGCCCGTCCAGACACCTCCAGCTAGTCTCTCATTGGTTCTCGCTATTCCTGTTCATCTTCCGCAGAAATTGCAAACTGGGCCAAACAGGAGGTTAAAGGGACTGACTCTCCAAGTCGGGAGGGTGTTAGTAAAGCGTCTGGAATGTTGCACCCGAGTACCAGGGTACGAAAACTGAGACATATTTGAACACGTCTCCCGATCACATGGTTGATCATACTCTAGGTTCCACATGCATGTTTTAGCTGAAGGAAGAATACCTTAAACCTGGGTAGTTGAAACCCGTGGAATGGGTACCATGCAATATGACTTCAAAGGGTCTTCATTTGCTCACCGAACCTCTCCAATCCTATCACTGCTGCGTTTATGCCCCTGTACACATGCTTGATTCTCTTTCAGAGACATAGCAATCCATAGGTTTTAAGATACTTACTAGTCAGGTACATTCTTAGGCGTTTAATATGCGGTGTTGAGTCCATTTCGTTGAGCAAGGAGTAGCTCTTGTCTATTCCATATTTGGCTTAAGGAACTTTATCTGTGCTCATTTCAATCTCTGGTTTTATGCAGCACCCCAACTCACCTTTACCCTTAAGCAAGCATAAGTTGCTTTTCTAAATTTGAGACCCTGTTCTGTTCTGTAATACAGTTCCTGTGTAGCCAAGTTTACATTCCGTGTATTACTGATATCTTATGATGTTTCTTTTTCTGTGTGACTTATTTCAGTTAGAATCATCATACCTGAATCCACTCATTGTGCTGCTAAGGGCCTGATGACATAGATTTCATTGCTGAGTGATATTGCTTTGTAAGTAAATACCACAACTTCTTTATCCATTTTTCACTTTCTGCGATGTTGAACTTGTACTGTAAACGAGGTTCTTGTAAACAGAGGCGTCCCAATGTTTGGGGTGGCTGTGTCTTTTTGATTTTAATTTCCCTAAGCTATAGGACCATAAGTGGAAGTGCCCTAGGCTCTGTTGCTTTGTTTTTTAGATGTTTCAGGAAACACCATACACTTCTCCGGAGTGTCTGTTGGCAATTTACATCCCGCCCATCAGCGTAACAAGGCTCCCAGTTCTCCATGGCCTGTCCTGCCGTTCTGGATTTTACACTTTTTTCAGATGGCCCTTTTGACCGGGGGGAAGTGAGACTTCATTGTAGTGCAGATTTCCTTTGCAAGCTTGCTTGGTTGGCCAAAAAGGGCGTATGCGTTTTTTCCTGAATATATTCAGGAAAAAACGCATACGCCCTTTTTGGCCAAGTGCATCATTGTGGACGTTCTGCCTCTTTTCCTATGCTTTCAATGCAATTCCAGTCTACCTCCTGAAATCGGTTTCCTGCAATTCTGCCCCGCTTTCAAGTCCTCTTGGCAGCCTTACTTCAGTATATTTTTGGACGATAGCTGTCATTTATAACTCTGCAGGTTTGTGAATTACAGTGCCCCTGAGCTCCTTTCTTCAACTCGCTTTCTTTTGAGCTGGCCGCAACACCGCAGGATGGCTTCAGGCCCTAATCTGGTTCCGGCACGGCATGCTGAGCCTTTGGTTAATTCCTCTTCCTGGTGGGAAATGAGAGTTAAATTTGCCCGTTCAGACACCTCCAGCTAGTCTCTCATTGGTTCTCGCTATTCCTGTTCATCTTCCGCAGAAATTGCAAACTGGGCCAAACAGGAGGTTAAAGGGACTGACTCTCCAAGTCGGGAGGGTGTTAGTAAAGCGTCTGGAATGTTGCACCCGAGTACCAGGGTACGAAAACTGAGACATATTTGAACACGTCTCCCGATCACATGGTTGATCATACTCTAGGTTCCACATGCATGTTTTACCTGAAGGAAGAATACCTTAAACCTGGGTAGTTGAAACCCGTGGAATGGGTACCATGCAATATGACTTCAAAGGGTCTTCATTTGCTCACCGAACCTCTCCAATCCTATCACTGCTGCGTTTATGCCCCTGTACACACGCTTGATTCTCTTTCGGAGACTTAGCAATCCATAGGTTTTAAGATACTTACTAGTCAGGTACATTCTTAGGCATTTAATATGCGGTGTTGAGTCCATTTCGTTGAGCAAGGAGTAGCTCTTGTCTATTCCATATTTGGCTTAAGGAACTTTATCTGTGCTCATTTCAATCTCTGGTTTTATGCAGCACCCCAACTCACCTTTCCCCTTAAGCAATCATAAGTTGGTTTTCTAAATTTGAGACCCTGTTCTGTTCTGTAATTCAGTTCCTGTGTAGCCAAGTTTACATTCCGTGTATTACTGATATCTTATGATGTTTCTTTTTCTGTGTGACTTATTTCAGTTAGAATCATCATACCTGAATCCACTCATTGTGCTGCTAAGGGCCTGATGACATAGATTTCACTGCTGAGTGATATTGCTTTGTAAGTAAATACCACAACTTCTTTATCCATTTTTCACTTTCTGCGATGTTGAACTTGTACTGTAAACGAGGTTCTTGTAAACAGAGGCGTCCCAAACTTTGGGGTGGCTGTGTCTTTTTGATTTTAATTTCCCTAAGCTATAGGACCATAAGTGGAAGTGCCCTAGGCTCTGTTGCTTTGTTTTTTAGATGTTTCAGGAAACACCATACACTTCTCCCGAGTGTCTGTTGGCAATTTACATCCCGCCCATCAGCATAACAAGGCTCCCAGTTCTCCATGGCCTGTCCTGCCTTTCTGGATTTTACACTTTTTTCAGATGGCCCTTTTGACCGGGGGGAAGTGAGACTTCATTGTAGTGCAGATTTCCTTTGCAAGCTTGCTTGGTTGGCCAAAAAGGGCGTATGCGTTTTTTCCTGAATATATTCAGGAAAAAACGCATACGCCCTTTTTGGCCAAGTGCATCATTGTGGACGTTCTGCCTCTTTTCCTATGCTTTCAATGCAATTCCAGTCTGCCTCCTGAAATCGGTTTCCTGCAATTCTGCCCCGCTTTCAAGTCCTCTTGGCAGCCTTACTTCAGTATATTTTTGGACGATAGCTGTCATTTATAACTCTGCAGGTTTGTGAATTACAGTGCCCCTGAGCTCCTTTCTTCAACTCGCTTTCTTTTGAGCTGGCCGCAACACCGCAGGATGGCTTCAGGCCCTAATCTGGTTCCGGCACGGCACGCTGAGCCTTTGGTTAATTCCTCTTCCTGGTGGGAAATGAGAGTTAAATTTGCCCGTCCAGACACCTCCAGCTAGTCTCTCATTGGTTCTCGCTATTCCTGTTCATCTTCCGCAGAAATTGCAAACTGGGCCAAACAGGAGGTTAAAGGGACTGACTCTCCAAGTCGGGAGGGTGTTAGTAAAGCGTCTGGAATGTTGCACCCGAGTACCAGGGTACGAAAACTGAGACATATTTGAACACGTCTCCCGATCACATGGTTGATCATACTCTAGGTTCCACATGCATGTTTTAGCTGAAGGAAGAATACCTTAAACCTGGGTAGTTGAAACCCGTGGAATGGGTACCATGCAATATGACTTCAAAGGGTCTTCATTTGCTCACCGAACCTCTCCAATCCTATCACTGCTGCGTTTATGCCCCTGTACACACGCTTGATTCTCTTTCGGAGACATAGCAATCCATAGGTTTTAAGATACTTACTAGTCAGGTACATTCTTAGGCGTTTAATATGGGGTGTTGAGTCCATTTCGTTGAGCAAGGAGTAGCTCTTGTCTATTCCATATTTGGCTTAAGGAACTTTATCTGTGCTCATTTCAATCTCTGGTTTTATGCAGCACCCCAACTCACCTTTCCCCTTAAGCAATCATAAGTTGGTTTTCTAAATTTGAGACCCTGTTCTGTTCTGTAATACAGTTCCTGTGTAGCCAAGTTTACATTCCGTGTATTACTGATATCTTATGATGTTTCTTTTTCTGTGTGACTTATTTCAGTTAGAATCATCATACCTGAATCCACTCATTGTGCTGCTAAGGGCCTGATGACATAGATTTCATTGCTGAGTGATATTGCTTTGTAAGTAAATACCACAACTTCTTTATCCATTTTTCACTTTCTGCGATGTTGAACTTGTACTGTAAACGAGGTTCTTGTAAACAGAGGCGTCCCAATGTTTGGGGTGGCTGTGTCTTTTTGATTTTAATTTCCCTAAGCTATAGGACCATAAGTGGAAGTGCCCTAGGCTCTGTTGCTTTGTTTTTTAGATGTTTCAGGAAACACCATACACTTCTCCCGAGTGTCTGTTGGCAATTTACATCCCGCCCATCAGCATAACAAGGCTCCCAGTTCTCCATGGCCTGTCCTGCGTTTCTGGATTTTACACTTTTTTCAGATGGCCCTTTTGACCGGGGGGAAGTGAGACTTCATTGTAGTGCAGATTTCCTTTGCAAGCTTGCTTGGTTGGCCAAAAAGGGCGTATGCGTTTTTTCCTGAATATATTCAGGAAAAAACGCATACGCCCTTTTTGGCCAAGTGCATCATTTTGGACGTTCTGCCTCTTTTCCTATGCTTTCAATGCAATTCCAGTCTACCTCCTGAAATCGGTTTCCTGCAATTCTGCCCCGCTTTCAAGTCCTCTTGGCAGCCTTACTTCAGTATATTTTTGGACGATAGCTGTCATTTATAACTCTGCAGGTTTGTGAATTACAGTGCCCCTGAGCTCCTTTCTTCAACTCGCTTTCTTTTGAGCTGGCCGCAACACCGCAGGATGGCTTCAGGCCCTAATCTGGTTCCGGTACGGCACGCTGAGCCTTTGGTTAATTCCTCTTCCTGGTGGGAAATGAGAGTTAAATTTGCCCGTCCAGACACCTCCAGCTAGTCTCTCATTGGTTCTCGCTATTCCTGTTCATCTTCCGCAGAAATTGCAAACTGGGCCAAACAGGAGGTTAAAGGGACTGACTCTCCAAGTCGGGAGGGTGTTAGTAAAGCGTCTGGAATGTTGCACCCGAGTACCAGGGTACGAAAACTGAGACATATTTGAACACGTCTCCCGATCACATGGTTGATCATACTCTAGGTTCCACATGCATGTTTTAGCTGAAGGAAGAATACCTTAAACCTGGGTAGTTGAAACCCGTGGAATGGGTACCATGCAATATGACTTCAAAGGGTCTTCATTTGCTCACCGAACCTCTCCAATCCTATCACTGCTGCGTTTATGCCCCTGTACACATGCTTGATTCTCTTTGGGAGACATAGCAATCCATAGGTTTTAAGATACTTACTAGTCAGGTACATTCTTAGGCATTTAATATGCGGTGTTGAGTCCATTTCATTGAGCAAGGAGTAGCTCTTGTCTATTCCATATTTGGCTTAAGGAACGTTATCTGTGTTCATTTCAATCTCTGGTTTTATGCAGCACCCCAACTCACCTTTACCCTTAAGCAATCATAAGTTGGTTTTCTAAATTTGAGACCCTGTTCTGTTCTGTAATTCAGTTCCTGTGTAGCCAAGTTTACATTCCGTGTATTACTGATATCTTATGATGTTTCTTTTTCTGTGTGACTTATTTCAGTTAGAATCATCATACCTGAATCCACTCATTGTGCTGCTAAGGGCCTGATGACATAGATTTCACTGCTGAGTGATATTGCTTTGTAAGTAAATACCACAACTTCTTTATCCATTTTTCACTTTCTGCGATGTTGAACTTGTACTGTAAACGAGGTTCTTGTAAACAGAGGCGTCCCAAACTTTGGGGTGGCTGTGTCTTTTTGATTTTAATTTCCCTAAGCTATAGGACCATAAGTGGAAGTGCCCTAGGCTCTGTTGCTTTGTTTTTTAGATGTTTCAGGAAACACCATACACTTCTCCCGAGTGTCTGTTGGCAATTTACATCCCGCCCATCAGCATAACAAGGCTCCCAGTTCTCCATGGCCTGTCCTGCCTTTCTGGATTTTACACTTTTTTCAGATGGCCCTTTTGACCGGGGGGAAGTGAGACTTCATTGTAGTGCAGATTTCCTTTGCAAGCTTGCTTGGTTGGCCAAAAAGGGCGTATGCGTTTTTTCCTGAATATATTCAGGAAAAAACGCATACGCCCTTTTTGGCCAAGTGCATCATTGTGGACGTTCTGCCTCTTTTCCTATGCTTTCAATGCAATTCCAGTCTGCCTCCTGAAATCGGTTTCCTGCAATTCTGCCCCGCTTTCAAGTCCTCTTGGCAGCCTTACTTCAGTATATTTTTGGACGATAGCTGTCATTTATAACTCTGCAGGTTTGTGAATTACAGTGCCCCTGAGCTCCTTTCTTCAACTCGCTTTCTTTTGAGCTGGCCGCAACACCGCAGGATGGCTTCAGGCCCTAATCTGGTTCCGGCACGGCACGCTGAGCCTTTGGTTAATTCCTCTTCCTGGTGGGAAATGAGAGTTAAATTTGCCCGTCCAGACACCTCCAGCTAGTCTCTCATTGGTTCTCGCTATTCCTGTTCATCTTCCGCAGAAATTGCAAACTGGGCCAAACAGGAGGTTAAAGGGACTGACTCTCCAAGTCGGGAGGGTGTTAGTAAAGCGTCTGGAATGTTGCACCCGAGTACCAGGGTACGAAAACTGAGACATATTTGAACACGTCTCCCGATCACATGGTTGATCATACTCTAGGTTCCACATGCATGTTTTACCTGAAGGAAGAATACCTTAAACCTGGGTAGTTGAAACCCGTGGAATGGGTACCATGCAATATGACTTCAAAGGGTCTTCATTTGCTCACCGAACCTCTCCAATCCTATCACTGCTGCGTTTATGCCCCTGTACACATGCTTGATTCTCTTTCGGAGACATAGCAATCCATAGGTTTTAAGATACTTACTAGTCAGGTACATTCTTAGGCGTTTAATATGGGGTGTTGAGTCCATTTCGTTGAGCAAGGAGTAGCTCTTGTCTATTCCATATTTGGCTTAAGGAACTTTATCTGTGCTCATTTCAATCTCTGGTTTTATGCAGCACCCCAACTCACCTTTACCCTTAAGCAATCATAAGTTGGTTTTCTAAATTTGAGACCCTGTTCTGTTCTGTAATTCAGTTCCTGTGTAGCCAAGTTTACATTCCGTGTATTACTGATATCTTATGATGTTTCTTTTTCTGTGTGACTTATTTCAGTTAGAATCATCATACCTGAATCCACTCATTGTGCTGCTAAGGGCCTGATGACATAGATTTCATTGCTGAGTGATATTGCTTTGTAAGTAAATACCACAACTTCTTTATCCATTTTTCACTTTCTGCGATGTTGAACTTGTACTGTAAACGAGGTTCTTGTAAACAGAGGCGTCCCAATGTTTGGGGTGGCTGTGTCTTTTTGATTTTAATTTCCCTAAGCTATAGGACCATAAGTGGAAGTGCCCTAGGCTCTGTTGCTTTGTTTTTTAGATGTTTCAGGAAACACCATACACTTCTCCCGAGTGTCTGTTGGCAATTTACATCCCGCCCATCAGCATAACAAGGCTCCCAGTTCTCCATGGCCTGTCCTGCGTTTCTGGATTTTACACTTTTTTCAGATGGCCCTTTTGACCGGGGGGAAGTGAGACTTCATTGTAGTGCAGATTTCCTTTGCAAGCTTGCTTGGTTGGCCAAAAAGGGCGTATGCGTTTTTTCCTGAATATATTCAGGAAAAAACGCATACGCCCTTTTTGGCCAAGTGCATCATTTTGGACGTTCTGCCTCTTTTCCTATGCTTTCAATGCAATTCCAGTCTACCTCCTGAAATCGGTTTCCTGCAATTCTGCCCCGCTTTCAAGTCCTCTTGGCAGCCTTACTTCAGTATATTTTTGGACGATAGCTGTCATTTATAACTCTGCAGGTTTGTGAATTACAGTGCCCCTGAGCTCCTTTCTTCAACTCGCTTTCTTTTGAGCTGGCCGCAACACCGCAGGATGGCTTCAGGCCCTAATCTGGTTCCGGCACGGCACGCTGAGCCTTTGGTTAATTCCTCTTCCTGGTGGGAAATGAGAGTTAAATTTGCCCGTCCAGACACCTCCAGCTAGTCTCTCATTGGTTCTCGCTATTCCTGTTCATCTTCCGCAGAAATTGCAAACTGGGCCAAACAGGAGGTTAAAGGGACTGACTCTCCAAGTCGGGAGGGTGTTAGTAAAGCGTCTGGAATGTTGCACCCGAGTACCAGGGTACGAAAACTGAGACATATTTGAACACGTCTCCCGATCACATGGTTGATCATACTCTAGGTTCCACATGCATGTTTTAGCTGAAGGAAGAATACCTTAAACCTGGGTAGTTGAAACCCGTGGAATGGGTACCATGCAATATGACTTCAAAGGGTCTTCATTTGCTCACCGAACCTCTCCAATCCTATCACTGCTGCGTTTATGCCCCTGTACACATGCTTGATTCTCTTTGGGAGACATAGCAATCCATAGGTTTTAAGATACTTACTAGTCAGGTACATTCTTAGGCATTTAATATGCGGTGTTGAGTCCATTTCATTGAGCAAGGAGTAGCTCTTGTCTATTCCATATTTGGCTTAAGGAACGTTATCTGTGTTCATTTCAATCTCTGGTTTTATGCAGCACCCCAACTCACCTTTCCCCTTAAGCAATCATAAGTTGGTTTTCTAAATTTGAGACCCTGTTCTGTTCTGTAATTCAGTTCCTGTGTAGCCAAGTTTACATTCCGTGTATTACTGATATCTTATGATGTTTCTTTTTCTGTGTGACTTATTTCAGTTAGAATCATCATACCTGAATCCACTCATTGTGCTGCTAAGGGCCTGATGACATAGATTTCATTGCTGAGTGATATTGCTTTGTAAGTAAATACCACAACTTCTTTATCCATTTTTCACTTTCTGCGATGTTGAACTTGTACTGTAAACGAGGTTCTTGTAAACAGAGGCGTCCCAATGTTTGGGGTGGCTGTGTCTTTTTGATTTTAATTTCCCTAAGCTATAGGACCATAAGTGGAAGTGCCCTAGGCTCTGTTGCTTTGTTTTTTAGATGTTTCAGGAAACACCATACACTTCTCCCGAGTGTCTGTTGGCAATTTACATCCCGCCCATCAGCATAACAAGGCTCCCAGTTCTCCATGGCCTGTCCTGTCTTTCTGGATTTTACACTTTTTTCAGATGGCCCTTTTGACCGGGGGGAAGTGAGACTTCATTGTAGTGCAGATTTCCTTTGCAAGCTTGCTTGGTTGGCCAAAAAGTTCGTATGCGTTTCTTCCTGAATATATTCAGGAAAAAACGCATACGCCCTTTTTGGCCAAGTGCATCATTGTGGACGTTCTGCCTCTTTTCCTATGCTTTCAATGCAATTCCAGTCTACCTCCTGAAATCGGTTTCCTGCAATTCTGCCCCGCTTTCAAGTCCTCTTGGCAGCCTTACTTCAGTATATTTTTGGACGATAGCTGTCATTTATAACTCTGCAGGTTTGTGAATTACAGTGCCCCTGAGCTCCTTTCTTCAACTCGCTTTCTTGTGACCTGGCCGCAACACCGCAGGATGGCTTCAGGCCCTAATCTGGTTCCGGCACGGCACGCTGAGCCTTTGGTTAATTCCTCTTCCTGGTGGGAAATGAGAGTTAAATTTGCCCGTCCAGACACCTCCAGCTAGTCTCTCATTGGTTCTCGCTATTCCTGTTCATCTTCCGCAGAAATTGCAAACTGGGCCAAACAGGAGGTTAAAGGGACTGACTCTCCAAGTCGGGAGGGTGTTAGTAAAGCGTCTGGAATGTTGCACCCGAGTACCAGGGTACGAAAACTGAGACATATTTGAACACGTCTCCCGATCACATGGTTGATCATACTCTAGGTTCCACATGCATGTTTTAGCTGAAGGAAGAATACCTTAAACCTGGGTAGTTGAAACCCGTGGAATGGGTACCATGCAATATGACTTCAAAGGGTCTTCATTTGCTCACCGAACCTCTCCAATCCTATCACTGCTGCGTTTATGCCCCTGTACACATGCTTGATTCTCTTTCGGAGACATAGCAATCCATAGGTTTTAAGATACTTACTAGTCAGGTACATTCTTAGGCGTTTAATATGCGGTGTTGAGTCCATTTCGTTGAGCAAGGAGTAGCTCTTGTCTATTCCATATTTGGCTTAAGGAACTTTATCTGTGCTCATTTCAATCTCTGGTTTTATGCAGCACCCCAACTCACCTTTACCCTTAAGCAAGCATAAGTTGGTTTTCTAAATTTGAGACCCTGTTCTGTTCTGTAATACAGTTCCTGTGTAGCCAAGTTTACATTCCGTGTATTACTGATATCTTATGATGTTTCTTTTTCTGTGTGACTTATTTCAGTTAGAATCATCATACCTGAATCCACTCATTGTGCTGCTAAGGGCCTGATGACATAGATTTCATTGCTGAGTGATATTGCTTTGTAAGTAAATACCACAACTTCTTTATCCATTTTTCACTTTCTGCGATGTTGAACTTGTACTGTAAACGAGGTTCTTGTAAAGAGAGGCGTCCCAATGTTTGGGGTGGCTGTGTCTTTTTGATTTTAATTTCCCTAAGCTATAGGACCATAAGTGGAAGTGCCCTAGGCTCTGTTGCTTTGTTTTTTAGATGTTTCAGGAAACACCATACACTTCTCCCGAGTGTCTGTTGGCAATTTACATCCCGCCCATCAGCATAACAAGGCTCCCAGTTCTCCATGGCCTGTCCTGCCTTTCTGGATTTTACACTTTTTTCAGATGGCCCTTTTGACCGGGGGGAAGTGAGACTTCATTGTAGTGCAGATTTCCTTTGCAAGCTTGCTTGGTTGGCCAAAAAGGGCGTATGCGTTTTTTCCTGAATATATTCAGGAAAAAACGCATACGCCCTTTTTGGCCAAGTGCATCATTGTGGACGTTCTGCCTCTTTTCCTATGCTTTCAATGCAATTCCAGTCTACCTCCTGAAATCGGTTTCCTGCAATTCTGCCCCGCTTTGAAGTCCTCTTGGCAGCCTTACTTCAGTATATTTTTGGACGATAGCTGTCATTT
The DNA here is from genome assembly GCF_039906515.1 of Pseudorca crassidens. Lineage (NCBI taxonomy): Eukaryota > Metazoa > Chordata > Mammalia > Artiodactyla > Delphinidae > Pseudorca > Pseudorca crassidens. The sequence goes on from NW_027136151.1 coordinate 28,226, forward strand.
ATAACTCTGCAGGTTTGTGAATTACAGTGCCCCTGAGCTCCTTTCTTCAACTCGCATTCTTGTGACCTGGCCGCAACATCGCAGGATTGCTTCAAGCCCTAATCTGATTCCAGCACGGCACACTGTGCCTTTGCTTAATTCCTCTTCCTGGTGGAAAATGAGAGTTAAATATGCCCGTCCAGACACCTCCAGCTAGTCTCTCATTGGTTCTCCCTATTCCTGTTCATCTTCCACTGAAATTGTAAACAGGGCCAAACAGGAGGTTAAAGGCACTGACTCTCCAAGTCGGGAGAGTGTTAGTAAAGCGTCTGGAATGTTGCACCCGAGTACCAGGGGACGAAAACTGAGACATATTGGAACACGTCTCCCGATCACATCGTTGATCATACTCTAGGTTCCACATGCATGTTTTAGCTGAAGGAAGAATACCTTAAACCTGGGTAGTTGAAACCCGTGGAATGGGTACCATGCAATATGACTTCAGAGAGTCTTCATTTGCTCACCGAACCTCTCCAATCCTATCACTGCTGCGTTTATGCCCCTGTACACATGCTTGATTCTCTTTCGGAGACATAGCAATCCATAGGTTTTAAGATACTTACTAGTCAGGTACATTCTTAGGCGTTTAATATGGGGTGTTGCGTCCATTTCATTGAGCAAGGAGTAGCTCTTGCTATTCCATATTTGGCTTAAGGAACTTTATCTGTGCTCATTTCAATGTCTGGTTTTATGCAGCACCCCAACTCACCTTTCCCCTTAAGCAAGCATAAGTTGGTTTTCTAATTTTGAGACCCTGTTCTGTTTTGGAATTCAGTTCCTGTGTAGCCAAGTTTACATTCCGTGTATTAGTGATATCTTATGATGTTTCTTTTTCTGTGTGACTTATTTCAGTTAGAATCATCGTACCTGAATCCACTCATTATGCTGCTACGGGCCTGATGACATAGATTTCATTGTTGAGTGATACTGCATTGTACGTAAGTACCACAAGTTCTTTATCCATTTTTCACTTTCTGTGATATTGAACTTGTACGGTAAACGAGGTTCTTGTAAACAGAGGTGTCCCAAAATTTGGGGTGGCTGTGTCTTTTTGATTTTAATTTCCCTAAGCTATAGGACCATAAGTGGAAGTGCCCTAGGCTCTGTTGCTTTGTTTTTTAGATGTTTCAGGAAACACCATACACTTCTCCCGAGTGTCTGTTGGCAATTTACATCCCGCCCATCAGCATAACAAGGCTCCCAGTTCTCCATGGCCTGTCCTGCCTTTCTGGATTTTACACTTTTTTCAGATGGCCCTTTTGAGCGGGGGGAAGTGAGACTTCATTGTAGTGCAGATTTCCTTTGCAAGTTTGCTTGGTTGGCCAAAAAGGGCGTATGCGTTTTTTCCTGAATATATTCAGGAAAAAACGCGTACGCCCTTTTTGGCCAAGTGCATCATTGTGGACGTTCTGCCTCTTTTCCTATGCTTTCAATGCAATTCCAGTCTACCTCCTGAAATCGGTTTCCTGCAATTCTGCCCCACTTTGAAGTCCTCTTGGCAGCCTTACTTCAGTATAATTTTGGACGATAGCTGTCATTTATAACTCTGCAGGTTTGTGAATTACAGTGCCCCTGAGCTCCTTTCTTCAACTCGCTTTCTTTTGAGCTGGCCGCAACACCGCAGGATGGCTTCAGGCCCTAATCTGGTTCCGGCACGGCACGCTGAGCCTTTGGTTAATTCCTCTTCCTGGTGGGAAATGAGAGTTAAATTTGCCCGTCCAGACACCTCCAGCTAGTCTCTCATTGGTTCTCGCTATTCCTGTTCATCTTCCGCAGAATTTGCAAACTGGGCCAAACAGGAGGTTAAAGGGACTGACTCTCCAAGTCGGGAGGGTGTTAGTAAAGCGTCTGGAATGTTTCACCCGAGTTCCAGGGTAAGAAAACTGAGACATATTTGAACACATTTCCCGATCACATGGTTGATCATACTCTAGGTTCCACATGCATGTTTTAGCTGAAGGAAGAATACCTTAAACCTGGGTAGTTGAAACCCGTGGAATGGGTACCATGCAATATGACTTCAAAGGGTCTTCATTTGCTCACCGAACCTCTCCAATCCTATCACTGCTGCGTTTATGCCCCTGTACACACGCTTGATTCTCTTTTGGAGACATAGCAATCCATAGGTTATAAGATACTTACTAGTCAGGTACATTCTTAGGCGTTTAAAATGCGGTGTTGAGTCCATTTCGTTGAGCAAGGAGTAGCTCTTGTCTATTCCATATTTGGCTTAAGGAACTTTATCTGTGCTCATTTCAATGTCTGGTTTTATGCAGCACCCCAACTCACCTTTCCCCTTAAGCAAGCATAAGTTGGTTTTCTAAATTTGAGACCCTGTTCTGTTCTGTAATTCAGTTCCTGTGTAGCCAAGTTTACATTCCGTGTATTACTGATATCTTATGATGTTTCTTTTTCTGTGTGACTTATTTCAGTTAGAATCATCATACCTGAATCCACTCATTGTGCTGCTAAGGGCCTGATGACATAGATTTCATTGCTGAGTGATATTGCTTTGTAAGTAAATACCACAACTTCTTTATCCATTTTTCACTTTCTGCGATGTTGAACTTGTACTGTAAACGAGGTTCTTGTAAACAGAGGCGTCCCAAACTTTGGGGTGGCTGTGTCTTTTTGATTTTAATTTCCCTAAGCTATAGGACCATAAGTGGAAGTGCCCTAGGCTCTGTTGCTTTGTTTTTTAGATGTTTCAGGAAACACCATACACTTCTCCCGAGTGTCTGTTGGCAATTTACATCCCGCCCATCAGCATAACAAGGCTCCCAGTTCTCCATGGCCTGTCCTGCCTTTCTGGATTTTACACTTTTCTCAGATGGCCCTTTTGACCGGGGGGAAGTGAGACTTCATTGTAGTGCAGATTTCCTTTGCAAGCTTGCTTGGTTGGCCAGAAAGGGCGTATGCGTTTTTTCCTGGATATATTCAGGAAAAAACGCATACGCCCTTTTTGGCCAAGTGCATCATTGTGGACGTTCTGCCTCTTTTCCTATGCTTTCAATGCAATTCCAGTCTACCTCCTGAAATCGGTTTCCTGCAATTCTGCCCGCTTTCAAGTCCTCTTGGCAGCCTTACTTCAGTATATTTTTGGACGATAGCTGTCATTTATAACTCTGCAGGTTTGTGAAATTACAGTGCCCCTGAGCTCCTTTCTTCAACTCGCTTTCTTTTGAGCTGGCCGCAACACCGCAGGATGGCTTCAGGCCCTAATCTGGTTCCGGCACGGCATGCTGAGCCTTTGGTTAATTCCTCTTCCTGGTGGGAAATGAGAGTTAAATTTGCCCGTCCAGACACCTCCAGCTAGTCTCTCATTGGTTCTCCCTATTTCTGTTCATCTTCCGCAGAAATTGCAAACTGGGCCAAACAGGAGCTTAAAGGCGCTGACTCTCCAAGTGCGGAGAGTGTTAGTAAAGCGTCTGGAATGTTGCACCCGAGTACCAGGGGAGGAAAACTGAGACATATTTGAACATGTCTCCCATTCACACGGATGATCATACTCTGGGTTCCACATGCATGTTTTAGCTGAAGGAAGAATACCTTAAACCTGGAGAGTTGAGACCCGTGGAATTGGTACCGTGCAATATGACTTCAAAGGGTCTTCATTTGCTCACTGAACCTCTCCAATCCTATCACTGCTGCGTTTATGCCCCTGTACACATGCCTGATTCTCTTTTGGAGACATAGCAATCCATAGGTTTTAAGATACTTACTAGTCAGGTACATTCTTAGGCGTTTAATATGGGGTGTTGAGTCCATTTCATTGAGCAAGGAGTAGCTCTTGCTATTCCATATTTGGCTTAAGGAACTTTATCTGTGCTCATTTCAATGTCTGGTTTTATGCAGCACCCCAACTCACCTTTCCCCTTAAGCAAGCATAAGTTGGTTTTCTAATTTTGAGACCCTGTTCTGTTTTGGAATTCAGTTCCTGTGTAGCCAAGTTTACATTCTGTGTATTAGTGATATCTTATGATGTTTCTTTTTCTGTGTGACTTATTTCAGTTAGAATCATCGTATCTGAATCCACTCATTATGCTGCTACGGGCCTGATGACATAGATTTCATTGTTGAGTGATACTGCATTGTACGTAAGTACCACAAGTTCTTTATCCATTTTTCACTTTCTGTGATATTGAACTTGTACGGTAAACGAGGTTCTTGTAAACAGAGGCGTCCCAAACTTTGGGGTGGATGTGTCTTTTTGATTTTAATTTCCCTAAGCTATAGGACCATAAGTGGAAGTGCCCTAGGCTCTGTTGCTTTGTTTTTTAGATGTTTCAGGAAACACCATACACTTCTCCCGAGTGTCTGTTGGCAATTTACATCCCGCCCATCAGCATAACAAGGCTCCCAGTTCTCCATGGCCTGTCCTGCCTTTCTGGATTTTACACTTTTTTCAGATGGCCCTTTTGACCGGGGGGAAGTGAGACTTCATTGTAGTGCAGATTTCCTTTGCAAGTTTGCTTGGTTGGCCAAAAAGGGCGTATGCGTTTTTTCCTGAATATATTCAGGAAAAAACGCGTACGCCCTTTTTGGCCAAGTGCATCATTGTGGACGTTCTGCCTCTTTTCCTATGCTTTCAATGCAATTCCAGTCTACCTCCTGAAATCGGTTTCCTGCAATTCTGCCCCACTTTGAAGTCCTCTTGGCAGCCTTACTTCAGTATAATTTTGGACGATAGCTGTCATTTATAACTCTGCAGGTTTGTGAATTACAGTGCCCCTGAGCTCCTTTCTTCAACTCGCTTTCTTTTGAGCTGGCCGCAACACCGCAGGATGGCTTCAGGCCCTAATCTGGTTCCGGCACGGCACGCTGAGCCTTTGGTTAATTCCTCTTCCTGGTGGGAAATGAGAGTTAAATTTGCCCGTCCAGACACCTCCAGCTAGTCTCTCATTGGTTCTCGCTATTCCTGTTCATCTTCCGCAGAATTTGCAAACTGGGCCAAACAGGAGGTTAAAGGGACTGACTCTCCAAGTCGGGAGGGTGTTAGTAAAGCGTCTGGAATGTTTCACCCGAGTTCCAGGGTACGAAAACTGAGACATATTTGAACATATTTCCCGATCACATGGTTGATCATACTCTAGGTTCCACATGCATGTTTTAGCTGAAGGAAGAATACCTTAAACCTGGGTAGTTGAAACCCGTGGAATGGGTACCATGCAATATGACTTCAAAGGGTCTTCATTTGCTCACCGAACCTCTCCAATCCTATCACTGCTGCGTTTATGCCCCTGTACACACGCTTCATTCTCTTTTGGAGACATAGCAATCCATAGGTTATAAGATACTTACTAGTCAGGTACATTCTTAGGCGTTTAAAATGCGGTGTTGAGTCCATTTCGTTGAGCAAGGAGTAGCTCTTGTCTATTCCATATTTGGCTTAAGGAACTTTATCTGTGCTCATTTCAATCTCTGGTTTTATGCAGCACCCCAACTCACCTTTACCCTTAAGCAAGCATAAGTTGGTTTTCTAAATTTGAGACCCTGTTCTGTTCTGTAATTCAGTTCCTGTGTAGCCAAGTTTACATTCCGTGTATTACTGATATCTTATGATGTTTCTTTTTCTGTGTGACTTATTTCAGTTAGAATCATCATACCTGAATCCACTCATTGTGCTGCTAAGGGCCTGATGACATAGATTTCATTGCTGAGTGATATTGCTTTGTAAGTAAATACCACAACTTCTTCATCCATTTTTCACTTTCTGCAATGTTGAACTTGTACTGTAAACGAGGTTCTTGTAAACAGAGAGGTCCCAAACTTTGGGGTGGCTGTGTCTTTTTGATTTTAATTTCCCTAAGCTATAGGACCATAAGTGGAAGTGCCCTAAGCTCTGTTGCTTTGTTTTTTAGATGTTTCAGGAAACACCATACACTTCTCCCAAGTGTCTGTTGGCAATTTACATCCCGCCCATCAGCATAACAAGGCTCCCAGTTCTCCATGGCCTGTCCTGCCTTTCTGGATTTTACACTTTTTTCAGATGGCCCTTTTGACCGGGGGGAAGTGAGACTTCATTGTAGTGCAGATTTCCTTTGCAAGCTTGCTTGGTTGGCCAAAAAGGGCGTATGCGTTTTTTCCTGAATATATTCAGGAAAAAACGCATACGCCCTTTTTGGCCAAGTGCATCATTGTGGACGTTCTGCCTCTTTTCCTATGCTTTCAATGCAATTCCAGTCTACCTCCTGAAATCGGTTTCCTGCAATTCTGCCCCGCTTTCAAGTCCTCTTGGCAGCCTTACTTCAGTATATTTTTGGACGATAGCTGTCATTTATAACTCTGCAGGTTTGTGAATTACAGTGCCCCTGAGCTCCTTTCTTCAACTCGCATTCTTGTGACCTTGCCGCAACATCGCAGGATTGCTTCAAGCCCTAATCTGGTTCCAGCACGGCACACTGTGCCTTTGCTTAATTCCTCTTCCTGGTGGAAAATGAGAGTTAAATATGCCCGTCCAGACACCTCCAGCTAGTCTCTCATTGGTTCTCCCTATTCCTGTTCATCTTCCACTGAAATTGTAAACAGGGCCAAACAGGAGGTTAAAGGCACTGACTCTCCAAGTCGGGAGAGTGTTAGTAAAGCGTCTGGAATGTTGCACCCGAGTACCAGGGGACGAAAACTGAGACATATTGGAACACGTCTCCCGATCACATGGTTGATCATACTCTAGGTTCCACATGCATGTTTTAGCTGAAGGAAGAATACCTTAAACCTGGGTAATTGAAACCCGTGGAATGGGTACCATGCAATATGACTTCAGAGGGTCTTCATTTGCTCACCGAACCTCTCCAATCCTATCACTGCTGCGTTTATGCCCCTGTACACATGCTTGATTCTCTTTCGGAGACATAGCAATCCATAGGTTTTAAGATACTTACTAGTCAGGTACATTCTTAGGCGTTTAATATGCGGTGTTGAGTCCATTTCGTTGAGCAAGGAGTAGCTCTTGTCTATTCCATATTTGGCTTAAGGAACTTTATCTGTGCTCATTTCAATCTCTGGTTTTATGCAGCACCCCAACTCACCTTTCCCCTTATGCAAGCATAAGTTGGTTTTCTAAATTTGAGACCCTGTTCTGTTCTGTAATTCAGTTCCTGTGTAGCCAAGTTTACATTCCGTGTATTACTGATATCTTATGATGTTTCTTTTTCTGTGTGACTTATTTCAGTTAGAATCATCATACCTGAATCCACTCATTGTGCTGCTAAGGGCCTGATGACATAGATTTCATTGCTGAGTGATATTGCTTTGTAAGTAAATACCACAACTTCTTTATCCATTTTTCACTTTCTGCGATGTTGAACTTGTACTGTAAACGAGGTTCTTGTAAACAGAGGCGTCCCAAACTTTGGGGTGGCTGTGTCTTTTTGATTTTAATTTCCCTAAGCTATAGGACCATAAGTGGAAGTGCCCTAGGCTCTGTTGCTTTGTTTTTTAGATGTTTCAGGAAACACCATACACTTCTCCCGAGTGTCTGTTGGCAATTTACATCCCGCCCATCAGCATAACAAGGCTCCCAGTTCTCCATGGCCTGTCCTGCCTTTCTGGATTTTACACTTTTTTCAGATGGCCCTTTTGACCGGGGGGAAGTGAGACTTCATTGTAGTGCAGATTTCCTTTGCAAGCTTGCTTGGTTGGCCAAAAAGGGCGTATGCGTTTTTTCCTGAATATATTCAGGAAAAAACGCATACGCCCTTTTTGGCCAAGTGCATCATTGTGGACGTTCTGCCTCTTTTCCTATGCTTTCAATGCAATTCCAGTCTGCCTCCTGAAATCGGTTTCCTGCAATTCTGCCCCGCTTTCAAGTCCTCTTGGCAGCCTTACTTCAGTATATTTTTGGACGATAGCTGTCATTTATAACTCTGCAGGTTTGTGAATTACAGTGCCCCTGAGCTCCTTTCTTCAACTCGCTTTCTTGTGAGCTGGCCGCAACACCGCAGGATTGCTTCAGGCCCTAATCTGGTTCCGGCACGGCATGCTGAGCCTTTGGTTATTTCCTCTTCCTGGTGGGAAATGAGAGTTAAATTTGCCCGTCCAGACACCTCCAGCTAGTCTCTCATTGGTTCTCCCTATTTCTGTTCATCTTCCGCAGAAATTGCAAAGTCGGCCAAACAGGAGGTTAAAGGCGCTGACTCTCCAAGTGGGGAGAGTGTTAGTAAAGCGTCTGGAATGTTGCAGCTGAGTACCAGGGGAAGAAAACTGAGACATACTTGAACATGTCTCCCGTTCACACGGTTGATCATACTCTGTGTTCCACATGCATGTTTTAGCTGAAGGAAGAATACCTTAAACCTGGAGAGTTGAGACCCGTGGAATTGGTACCATGCAATATGACTACAAAGGGTCTTCATTTGCTCACTGAACCTCTCCAATCCTATCACTGCTGCGTTTATGCCCCTGTACACATGCTTGATTCTCTTTTGGAGACATAGCAATCCATAGGTTTTAAGATACTTACTAGTCAGGTACATTCTTAGGCGTTTAATATGGGGTGTTGAGTCCATTTCGTTGAGCAAGGAGTAGCTCTTGTCTATTCCATATTTGGCTTAAGGAACTTTATCTGTGTTCATTTCAATCTCTGGTTTTATGCAGCACCCCAACTCACCTTTCCCCTTAAGCAAGCATAAGTTGGTTTTCTAAATTTGAGACCCTGTTCTGTTCTGTAATTCAGTTCCTGTGTAGCCAAGTTTACATTCCGTGTATTAGTGATATCTTATGATGTTTCTTTTTCTGTGTGTCTTATTTCAGTTAGAATCATCGTACCTGTATCCACTCATTATGCTGCTGCGGGCCTGATGACATAGATTTCATGGCTGAGTGATTTTGCATTGTACGTAAGTACCACAACTTCTTTATCCATTTTTCACTTTCTGTGATATTGAACTTGTACGGTTAACGAGGTTCTTGTAAACAGAGGCGTCCCAAATTTTGGGGTGGCTGTGTCTTTTTGATTTTAATTTCCCTAAGCTATAGGACCATAAGTGGAAGTGCCCTAGGCTCTGTTGCTTTGTTTTTTAGATGTTTCAGGAAACACCATACACTTCTCCCGAGTGTCTGTTGGCAATTTACATCCCGCCCATCAGCATAACAAGGCTCCCAGTTCTCCATGGCCTGTCCTGCCTTTCTGGATTTTACACTTTTTTCAGATGGCCCTTTTGACCAGGGGGAAGTGAGACTTCATTGTAGTGCAGATTTCCTTTGCAAGCTTGCTTGGTTGGCCAAAAAGGGCGTATGCCTTTTTTCTTGAATAAATTCAGGAAAAAAGGCATACGCCCTTTTTGGCCAAGTGAATCATTGTGGACGTTCTGCCTCTTTTCCTATGCTTTAAATGCAATTCCAGTCTACCTCCTGAAATCGTTTTCCTGCAATTCTGCCTTGCTTTCAATGCCTCTTCATAGCCTTACCTCAATATATTTTTTGAAAATAGTTGGCCTTTATAACTCTGCAGGTTTTTCAATTGCAGTGGCCCTTAGCTCCATTTTTCAGCTCTTATTTTTGTGATCTTGCCTCATAACCACAGGATTCCTTCAGGCCCTATTCTTCTTCTGGGGCACCTTGCTGTGCCTTTGGTTTATTTTTCTTACTGATGTGAATTTAGAGTGACATGTGCCCATTGAAACCGCTACAGCTAGTTTCTCACTGGTTCCCCCTATTCCCATTCATCCTCCGCACTAACTGCAGACTGTGCGATACCAGAACTTAAAGGCATTGACTCTCCATGTGGGGATATTTTTGGTAAAGCGGCTGGAATGTCGATCCGGAGCTCCAGGAGAGGAAAAATGAGGTGCGTTTTAGAAACCTTTCCCGATCATATGGTATACCAGTCGCTGGGTTTCCCAAGCATGGTTTAGCTGTAGGAAGATTCCCTTCAACCTGGAGTGTTGGGACCCTTGGAATGAGTAGCATGAAGTATTGCATTAAACTTTTGGCAGTTGCTCACCAAAGCTCATCAATCCTCTCAGCCCCAAGTGTCCAGCCTTATGTCTTATCCAGCTGTGGGTTTATATGTGGTCAATCCAGGTTGCATCACAGCCCCTGAGCGAATTTTGTAAGAAGTTTTCTCTCTTTCATTGTTTCTGCGTTTTGTTTTTAAAATTTATTTCTATAATGGGGTTTAGCTCATTTTCACTGCTGTGTTTGTGCCACTCTGCACACACTTGATTCCCTTATGGAGATATATCAATACATGGGTTTTAAGATTCTTATTACTCAGATATATTTCTCTGCGGTGTATAGGGTGTGTTGAGGCCAGTTCATTGAGCAAGGTGTAGATCTTGTCTAATATCTATTTGGTTTATTGAACGGTATCTGTGCTAATTTCAAACTCTGGTTTTATGCATCACCCCACCTCTCCTTTCCCCTTAAGCTGAAATAAGTGTGTTTTCTAAATGTGAGACACTGTTCTGTTCTGTAATTCATTTCTTGTGCAGCCATATTTACCCTCCCTCTATAAGTGATATCTTATGATATGTTTCTTTTCTGTTTGACTTATTTCAAGTAGTATTATCGGACCTAAATCCACTCTTTATCCTTCTACTAGCCTTATTACATTGATTTCATGGTGAAGAAATATTCCATTGTACATAAGTACCACATCTTCTTTATCCATTGCTCTCTTTCCTGGGATATTTAAGGTATACTGAAGTTGAGGTTCTTGTAAACAGAGTAGCCCTAAACTGTGGTGTGCTTGTGTCTTGTTGATTTTTAGACTTCCCTAGATATACTCCCATGATTGGAAGTGTCCTATGCTCTGTAGCTCTGTTTTTTAGATGATTTAGGAACCACCATACACTTCTCCAGAGTGGCTCTCGGCAGTTCACACACTGCCCATCAGCGTATAAAGGCTCCCTGTTCTCCATGGCCTGTCCTGCATTTCTGGTTTTTACAATTTTTTAGGATGGCCCTTTTGACCAGTGGGAAATGAGACTTCTTTGTTGTGCACATTTGCATTGCTTGCTTGCTTCATTGCCCATAAAGTGCGTATGCGTTTTTTCCTGGATATAATCAGGAAAAAACACATACGCCCTTTTGGGCCAACTGCATCATTGTCGAAATTCTGCCGCTTTTCATGTGCTTTAAAGACGAGTCCAATCTATCTCTTGAAATCTGTTTCTTGCAATTCTGTCTTGCATTCAGATCCTCTTCTTTGCCTTACCTCAACATATTTTTGGACGTTAGTTTTCATTTATAACTCTGCAGGTTTGTGAATTGCAGTGACCCTGAGCTCCATTTTTTAAGTTGCTCTTTTGTGAGCTGGCCTCAAACCCGCAGGATTGCTTCAGGCCCTATTTTGGCTCGGGCGAGGCGGGCTGAGCCTTTTTTCAATTCTTATTCTTAATGGGAAATTAGAGTGATATGTGCCCGTCCAAACCCCTACAACTATTCTCTCATTGGTTCCCCGTTCATCCTCCTCACAATTTGCAAAATGTGTGAAACAGAAGTTGAAATGTGCTGATTCTCCAAGTGGGGAGATTCTAAGTAACGTGGCTGGAATGGTGAACAGGAGCACCAGGAGAGGATAAATGAGCTGCATTTTAGACACATCTCCCGATCACATGGTGTACAGTCCTCTGGGTTTTCCATGCATGTTTTAGCTGTAGGACGATCCCTTGAACCTGCATATTTGGGACCCATTGAATGGGTACCAGGTAGTATTACTTTAAAGGGTGTGCATTTCCTCACCCAACCTCACATTTCTCTTAGCGCAAACAGTTTCCAGCCTTATGTCTCATCCTGCTGTGGGTCTAGATGTGTTCAATCCATGTTGCATCACCGGCCCTGAGGAAAAGTTGTAAGAGGTTTTCTCTGTCTCTCTGTCGTTTATTTTTTTCAATTTATTACTATATTGGTTACAGCTGATTTTCAAAGCTCTGTTTCTTGCTGCTGTACATCCACTTGATTCACGTACAGAGAGACATCAGTAAATTCTTTTTCAGATTCTTACCAGTCGTATATATTCTTTTCCGGTGACTTGAGTGTGCTGAGTGCAGTTCTTTTAGCTACCGTGTAGGCCTTGTTGATTATCAGTTTGGTATTTGGAATGGTATCTTTGCTAATTTCAACCTCCTGGGTGATGCCTCACCCCTCCCCACCTTTCCCGTTTAGCAGCCTTATGCGTGTTTTCTACATATTTGACTATGTTTTTGTTTTGTAATTTATTTCATGTGTAGCCATTTTGGATTCCACCTTTAAGTGATATCTTATGATATGTGTCTTTTTCTTTTTGAATTCTGTCACTTAGAAAGTTCATACGTAACTCCTCCGGAGTTGTTACAACTGGCCATATTTCATTGATTTCCAGGCTGAATAATATTCCACTCTACCTAAGTACCACATCTCTACCCATTTTTTCCCTCCAGAGACATTTAAGTTATATCCTAGTTGAGTATCTTTTAAACAGAGAGGGGGTAAACATTGGGGTGCCTGTGTCCTCTCGATTTTTGTTTTTCTCAAGATATACGCCCATGAGTGCAAGTGCCCTATGCTCTGTAGCTCATTTTTTAGATGCTTTAGTAAACACAATACACTTCTCCAGAATGGCCGTTGGCAATATACATTTCCACTATAAGTCTCACAGGGCTCCCTCTTCTCCTTGCCCTGTCCTGCATTTCTGTTGTTTACGCTTTATGAGGATGGCTCTTCTGACTGATGCGAAGTGATATCTTTTGTAGTATTGACTTCCAGTGCCCACCTGTTTGGTTGGCTAAAAAAGTGTATGCCCTTTTCTTGAATATATACAGAAAAAAACGCATACACCCTTTTTGGCCAACTGCAATGTTGGCAATGTTCAGCTCCTTTTCTTGTGCTTAATGGCGAGTCCTTTCTACCTCCTCAAATCCCTTTCCTGCCATTCTCCCTTGCTTACAAGTCCTTTTCTCTGACTTTCCTCAAGACATTTTTCAGTGATGGATATTTTCAACTCTGCAGTTTTGTGAATTTTACTGCCCCTGAGTTCCATTGTTCAACTTGTGTTTATGGGAACTGGCCACAAAGCAGCGGGATTTCCTCAAGCCCTATACTGTTTCCATGGGCAACCCTAGCCTTTGGTCAATTCGTCTTCCTGATTGGAAATTAGAGTGACATGTGCCTGTCTGAACACCTAGGACTTGTCTCTCATTGTTCCTCATCCTTCCGCTTCATCCTCTGGACAAATTCCAAACTGTACGCAACAGGATGTTGGCAGTGCTGACATCTCCAAGTGGGGAGACTGTTAGTAAAGACGCTGGAGGGGTGAACCCGAGCACCAGGAGATGAGGAGATGAGATGCCTTTTCCAAACTCTTCCCGATCAGACGGTATACCATCCTCTGGGTGTGACAGACATGTTTTAGCAGTAGGAAGAGTCCCATTCATGTAAGGAGAACACCAGGGCTTTTTCAAAATCAGTGTCTCCCCGAAACCCAAACTGGGGAATTTTTTAAGCTACGGCTACACATATGTTCATTAAGGGCCTTGGGAAGTAGGCAGAGTCCAAACTTTAGATGATTGAAGTCTTCAGGGTCAGAAGCACTCACCACCAGCTTCCCTTAGGTTACACTTTAACTGTCATTGATAGATGATGTCAATAAAAATATCTATTCTTTTTCAGATTATTTCCCCTTATAGGTTATTGCAAAATGTTGAGTGTAGTTCCCTGTGCTATACAGTAGTTCCTTGTTGATGATCTATTTTATACATAGCAGTGTGTATGTGTTAATCCCAAACTGTTAATTTATCCCTCCTCCCACCTTTCCCCTTTGGTAATAATAAATTATAAGATTTTATACTTCTCAGAAATGGGGGAGCTGAAAGAGAGGTATCATTTTCAATGGAAAAGCATTTAAAACAAGATTGAAGCTTTAACCAAGATTATTAGATGTACATCCTTGGAAAGAAATCACTTCGTTTCTCTAATATTGACCTGACAAATAAGACAAACCTTTTCACTGAACTTGCTTATAATAAAGTGATGGAAATATCAAATGGAAGTGTTAGAAACATCTTATTTTACCCGAGCCTTATACACTGTTCTATGTTAACTACAGTTTGGCTCACACATCTGTTCATTGAGCTTACAATAGTCTCAATTTCTGTTACTGATCCTCCAGAGTGGACCCCAACAAGTGTCCCCCTGCCCAGTGTCATTGGGGCCAACAGATCGAGACTGAGTTTGGTTCACAAGCAAAGGAAACTTTATATTTTGATCAGAGAATGGAGAGGTGAGAGCATGCACTACCCCGTGGGCTGTGGGCTGGGCTGCTGTGTAGAGATCCTGTCAGAGTCAGTGGGAGGGAGGGGGCGGAGCTCTCGAGGGCCAGGTTGGCTGCAGCTCCGGCTCTATATCGCGGAGTCTGCACTGGGCCCCAGGAGCTGAGGTGTCGACCCAGCCATTCTGCACTAGGAAATCTGGTCTGAAGTGCCGGGTGTGGAACCTCTGCATGCGGGACCCTAGGAGCACGTGAAATTAGACAAAGCACAAAGGATAAAAAAGGTTAGACTTGACTTTATTGCCCAGATTCTATTTTTATCTCCCAGGGATTTTTAATGGGCTTTGCTGGGGACAAACCCCTCCTCTGCCTTTTGTCCCGTTCCTCATTCTTGGAGTGCTGAGGGTGCAGACACTTCTTCTGTAACTGCTGAGTGCTGAGTTGGGAGCCCTAATACCCGGGGGCGAGGGTCAGAGCTTCTCCCCAGCAGCCTCCAGGTGACGTTGATTGTCCCCAGGCCCCCTGCCTCCCTGCTCGTCCACCTGAGCACCAGCATTGGAAGTGTTATAGATTCTAATGACCTTTAAGGGTCCAGGAAAGAGATGTGCAGAGACGCTGTGGGGGCCGGTTTCACCCCGCCCCACATTTGTTCGGCCACCTTAGGCTGACCGTTTCTGCCAGCCTAGATGCTCTGACCAGTAGTCTGCGCTTTCTTCAATTAGGCCCCTGAATTAACGTACAAACAGCACCAGGTGTCAGAGCCCTGCCCGCTCAACTCCCAGACAGTCCAGGGTCAGTGGTGATCAAGGACCATGATGACCACTGAGTCAACAGCCTTTTGAAGTAAACAGGAGTCCAGCCGGTCTTATTGGCCACCATCATCACGGTGTCTGTAGGCTTTTCTATGGTGACAGTGTGATATACGGTTCCCCCGCCAAGATTATTAGCTCCCCTCTGGGTGCAGTAAGTCCTGCAAGCAGTAGTCTACTCTTTTGGGACACACTCTTATTGTTTTATGAGAGAAACTCCAGGTCAAGTGATGTTCACACGAGTCGTCATGGTGCCCTGTTGCCCCCGGTTATCTCTCTGGATGTTGGAGTTGGAGGGCCTCCTCACTCGAGGTCGGTGTGCCCACGGAGCGAACCCTGCAACTTCAGGGCATCGTTGGTGGTTAGGATCACCACGTGGGGTCCTTTTCCCTTAGGAAGGAGGTGGCCTTTTGGGCTGCTGATTTCCAGGTTTTTAGATACCGCCAGTATCTTGGCCAGATGCGGCAGTGGGCCAAGCCCCTTGGTGACCGTAGTTTATCCTACCTGGATGGCATTCTTGCATTGTTCCATTTCAAGTGGTCCCAGTTTTTGCACTAATTCTCCAATGGCGATTCACCTTTCACCGGGAATGTAAAGGTCAAAGGGTTTAGCTAAATTAGGGAGTTCCAGGGCAAGGGTCTGAATTGACTGCTCTTTCCATTCTTGAAAGGCCACTTCTGGATTCTATTCAAAAGGATCATCATCTTTTCCTTTCAGTGTTTCATATAGAGGCCCAGCTAGTAGACTGTAGTTAGGGATCCAGAAGCAGCAAACCCTGGCCTCCCCAGGAACCCCTAAGCTGTCTTCTAGTTTTAGAAAGGGGTAAGGCTGCAAATGGTTTCTTCCCTTTCCTGGGATGGGCTTCTCCGACCTTCTGTGAGAATGAAGCCCAGGCAGGTCACCGCAGTCTGTGATATTTGAGCTTTTTCTTGGACAACTTCTATCCTTTATTGGCTTGGTAGTTCAGAGGCCTCCTTAGTAGGGCTGGCGATCAGAATGTCGTCTGCGTACTGAAGGAGGGTTTCCTTTTCCAGAGGTAGAACTTTTAGGTCTTTAGCTAAGCTTTCCCCAAAGATGGTGTGGGAATTTTTGCACCCTTGGGGCAAGACGGCCCGGAAGTATTGTTTTAGTTGTATGTTGAGTCCTGCCACTCACAAGCCAAAATTTCTTGTGACTCTGGGACTAATGGAATACAAAAGAAGGCATCATTGAAGACTAATACAGAATACCATGTCCTGGTGGTTGGTAGAATGACCAGCAGGGTGTAGGAATTAGGAGCAACTGGAGGTATATCCTCGGTGGCTTCACTGACTGTCCTGACATCCTTTACCAGGTCCCCAGCAGCCCATGGGGCTCTCGTGGTCAGACCAATCCCAGAATATGGAGCTCACCTGGGCAGGTACCCCACCCCCACCCCAGCCCACGGGGCTCTCGTGGTCAGGCCCTTCCCAGGATACAGAGCTACCCTTGCAGGTACCGTGGCAGGGCTGGGCACACAGGAACCGTGCACATAGCCCTCATTGCAGAGCACCCCCAGCTCACCTGTCGCTCAGAGCTGGCACAGAGCACCTCAGAGCAGGACTTGAACTAACAAACAGCAGCTGCGACAGGTCTGTGACCCTGGGCATCACTCTGTGCGGCCTCCCTCCACCTGGTCTTCCAGAGACTTCCACTGCACCCGGGGCACCAGGCCTCTGTCTCCAACCACCACCCACCCCTCCTCTCCCTGACTCCTGGGTTCCTCTCATAAGGAGAGGGTTTTCTTGAAGTTGTCTCCCACTCATGGGCCAGATAAAATGATTAGAAAACAAGCCAAAGCTGCAGCCCCTTGTCTATCCTGACTCTCAGGAGCCCACACCTGTTCCTTGGACCTGGCCGGTTCAGCAAGTTCCATTTTCTGCAACTGTGAGCCCCTGAGGGGTGATGATTGGCTGACCTGGGCAGCCTTACCGTGCGGGCCAGCCCTCCCCAGGTGTGCCTGGGTTGAGATCAATATAAATACCACTCCAGGCAGCAAGAGCCCCTGCAGCCGTGCCTGACGCCATTTTCTCTGCCCTGTCAGCAGTCTCGGGGCTGGGCTGGTGGGAGGGAGTGAGAGGCCACGGCTTTGTGGGTGGCCCAGTGTGAGTGGGGCTCTGCTGGACTTTCTGCAGCAGTTGCCAGGCTGCCACCTGCTAAAGAAGAGGATGTGTCACCCATACCTGCTGCTGGAATTTCTCCCTGGGCAGAGGTGAGGAAGGAAAAAAGCAGTGGGGGCAGGGACAGGACGGGTATCTCAGTCAGGGAAATGGAAATCTTCCAGAAGAGCACCCAGGGCCAGGACCATCCTGGCTGGCCTGCAGGCACCAAGTCGGCCGGCATGCTGTCACTCGTGTGGCTCTATGGCCCTTCCTCTAGGCTTTCAAGTCCTTGTATATATTCAGGTGTTTTACCTGGGACGGGTGGGAATAGTTCAGCAGCAACTGGCCTGGGGCTCAGCTCACGTTTACTCACAGATGCCTCGGCACGGTGCCCCAGCTTTGCAATGAGGACGCTTGTTGCGTGGGGGCTGCTGGCTGAATGGGAGACGATTCCCCACCACTGGCCAACTTCAGAATTGTTTACAACTGGAGCAAGTGCCCTGATACGGTTTTCCTCTGTGGAACTGGTGGGTTCTGTGTTTTTTTTCTCTTTTTCGTTTTTGCTTCAAGGTAGATTTTATTCCTCTTTTTTGTATTTACAGATATAAGCATGGAAATAATTTATTCATATAAATACATGTATGTGAAGGGAATAATTGTTTTTTCTGTTTTATTTTTTAAATTTTATTTCTTTTTAATTTTGAATTTTATTTTATATTTTTATACAGCAAGTTCTTATTGGTTATCTATTTTATACATATAAATGTATACATGCCAATCCCAGTCTCTCAACTCCTCCCACCACCACCCCCCCAACAGCTTTCCCCCCTTGTTGTCCATACATTTGTTGTCTACATCTGTTGCTCTATTTATGCCTTGCAAAATGGTTAATCTGTACAGTTTTTCTAGGTTCCACATATATGCATGAATATACAAGATTTGTTTTTCTCTTTCTGACTTACTTCACTCTGTATGACAGTCTCTAGATCCATCGACGTCTCTACAAATGACCCAATTTCATTCCTTTTCATGGCTTAGTAATATTCCATTTTATATATGTACCACAGCTTTATGCATTCGTCTGTCTGTGGGCATTTAGGTTGCTTCCATTACCTCGATATTGTAAATAGTGATGCAATGAACATTGCGGTGAATGTCTCGTTTTGATTTATGGTTTTGTCTGGGTATATGTCCAGTACTGGGATTGCTGTATCATTATGGTAATTCTATTGTTAGTTTCTTAAGAAACTCCGTATTGTTCTCCGTAGTGACTGTATCAATTTATATTCCCAACAATAGTGGAAGGGGGTTCCTTTTCTCCACACCCTTTCCAGCATTTTTGTTTGTAGATTTTCTCATGATGCCCATTCTATCAGGTGTGAGGTGATACCTCATTGTTGAGTCCATTTTGTTGAGCAAGGGATAGGTCTTGTCTATTACATATTTGGCTTATTGAATGGTATCTGTGCTAATTTCAAACTCTGGTTTTATGCAGCACCCCAACTCACTTTCCCCCTTAAGGAAGCATAAGTTGGTTTTCTAAATTTGAGACCCTGTTCTGTTCTGTAATTCAGTTCCTGTGTAGCCAAGTTTACATTCCGTGTATTAGTGATACCTTATGATGTTTCTTTTTCTGTGTGACATATTTCAGTTAGAATCATCGTACCTGAATCCACTCATTATGCTGCTACGGGCCTGATGACATAGATTTCATGGCTGAGTGATACTGCATTGTACGTAAGTACCACAAGTTCTTTATCCATTTTTCACTTTCTGTGATATTGAACTTTTACGGTAACCAAGGTTCTTGTAAACAGAGGCGTCCCAAACTTTGGGGTGGCTGTGTCTTTTAGATTTTAATTTTCCTAAGCTATAGGACCATAAGTGGAAGTGCCCTAGGCTCTGTTGCTTTTTTTTTTATATGTTTCAGGAAACACCATACACTTCTCCCGAGTGTCTGTTGGCAATTTACATCCCGCCCATCAGCATAACAAGGTTCCCAGTTCTCCATGGCCTGTCCTGCCTTTCTGGATTTTACACTTTTTTCAGATGGCCCTTCTGACCGGGGGGAAGTGAGACTTCATTGTAGTGCAGATTTCCTTTGCAAGTTTGCTTGGTTGGCCAAAAAGGGCGTATGCGTTTTTTCCTGAATATATTCAGGAAAAAACGCATACGCCCTTTTTGGCCAAGTGCATCATTGTGGACGTTCTGCCTCTTTTCCTGTGCTTTAAATGCAATTCCAGTCTACCTCCTGAAATCGGTTTCCTGCAATTCTGCCCCACTTTCAAGTCCTCTTGGCAGCCTTACTTCAGTATATTTTTGGACGATAGCTGTCATTTATAAGTCTGCAGGTTTGTGAATTACAGTGCCCCTGAGCTCCTTTCTTCAACTCGCTTTCTTGTGAGCTGGCCGCAACACCGCAGGATTGCTTCAGGCCCTAATCTGGTTCCGGCATGGCACGCTGAGCCTTTGGTTAATTCCTCTTCCTGGTGGGAAATGAGAGTTAAATTTGCCCGTTCAGACACCTCCAGTTAGTCTCTCATTGTTTCTCCCTATTCCTGTTCATCTTCCGCAGAAATTGCAAACTGGGCCAAACAGGAGGTTAAAGGCACTGACTCTCCAAGTCGAGAGAGTGTTAGTAAAGCGTCTGGAATGTTGCACCCGAGTACCAGGGGACGAAAACTGAGACATATTTGAACACGTCTCCCGATCACACGGTGGATCATACTCTGGGTTCCACATGCATGTTTTAGCTGAAGGAAGAATCCCTTAAACCTGGAGAGTTGAGACCCGTGGAATGGGTACCATGCAATATGACTTCAAAGGGTCTTCATTTGCTCACTGAACCTCTCCAATCCTATCACTGCTGCGTTTATGCCCCTGTACACACGCTTCATTCTCTTTTGGAGACATAGCAATCCATAGGTTTTAAGATACTTACTAGTCAGGTACATTCTTAGGCGTGTAATATGGGTTGTTGAGTCCATTTCGTTGAGCAAGGAGTAGCTCTTGTCTATTACATATTTGGCTTAAGTAACTTTATCTGTGCTCATTTCAATCTCTGGTTTTATGCAGCACCCCAACTCACCTTTCCCCTTAAGCAAGCATAAGTTGGTTTTCTAAATTTGAGACCCTGTTCTGTTTTGGAATTCAGTTCCTGTGTAGCCAAGTTTACATTCCGTGTATTAGTGATATCTTATGATGTTTCTTTTCCTGTGTGACTTATATCAGTTAGAATCATTGTACCTGAATCCACTCATTATGCTGCTACGGGCCTGATGATATAGATTTCATTGCTGAGTGATACTGCATTGTACGTAAGTACCACAAGTTCTTTATCCATTTTTCACTTTCTGTGATATTGAACTTGTACGGTAAACGAGGTTCTTGTAAACAGAGGCGTCCCAAACTTTGGGGTGGCTGTGTCTTTTTGATTTTAATTTCCCTAAGCTATAGGACCATAAGTGGAAGTGCCCTAGGCTCTGTTGCTTTGTTTTTTAGATGTTTCAGGAAACACCATACACTTCTCCCGAGTGTCTGTTGGCAATTTACATCCCGCCCATCAGCATAACAAGGCTCCCAGTTCTCCATGGCCTGTCCTGCCTTTCTGGATTTTACACTTTTTTCAGATGGCCCTTTTGACCGGGGGGAAGTGAGACTTCATTGTAGTGCAGATTTCCTTTGCAAGCTTGCTTGGTTGGCCAAAGAGGGCGTATGCGTTTTTTCCTGAATATATTCAGGAAAAAACGCATACGCCCTTTTTGGCCAAGTGCATCACTGTGGACGTTCTGCCTCTTTTCCTATGCTTTCAATGCAATTCCAGTCTACCTCCTGAAATCGGTTTCCTGCAATTCTGCCCCGCTTTCAAGTCCTCTTGGCAGCCTTACTTCAGTATATTTTTGGACGATAGCTGTCATTTATAACTCTGCAGGTTTGTGAATTACAGTGCCCCTGAGCTCCTTTCTTCAACTCGCTTTCTTGTGAGCTGGCCGCAACACCGCAGGATGGCTTCAGGCCCTAATCTGGTTCCGGCACGGCACGCTGAGCCTTTGGTTAATTCCTCTTCCTGGTGGGAAATGAGAGTTAAATTTGCCCGTCCAGACACCTCCAGCTAGTCTCTCATTGGTTCTCGCTATTCCTGTTCATCTTCCGCAGAAATTGCAAACTGGGCCAAACAGGAGGTTAAAGGGACTGACTCTCCAAGTCGGGAGAGTGTTAGTAAAGCGTCTGGAATGTTGCACCCGAGTACCAGGGTACGAAAACTGAGATATATTTGAACACTTCTCCCGATCACATGGTTGATCATACTCTAGGTTCCACATGCATGTTTTAGCTGAAGGAAGAATACCTTAAACCTGGGTAGTTGAAACCCGTGGAATGGGTACCATGCAATATGACTTCAGAGGGTCTTCATTTGCTCACCGAACCTCTCCAATCCTATCACTGCTGCGTTTATGCCCCTGGACACATGCTTGATTCTCTTTCGGAGACATAGCAATCCATAGGTTTTAAGATACTTACTAGTCAGGTACATTCTTAGGCGTTTAATATGCGGTGTTGAGTCCATTTCGTTGAGCAAGGAGTAGCTCTTGTCTATTCCATATTTGGCTTAAGGAACTTTATCTGTGCTCATTTCAATCTCTGGTTTTATGCAGCACCCCAACTCACCTTTCCCCTTATGCAAGCATAAGTTGGTTTTCTAAATTTGAGACCCTGTTCTGTTCTGTAATTCAGTTCCTGTGTAGCCAAGTTTACATTCCGTGTATTACTGATATCTTATGATGTTTCTTTTTCTGTGTGACTTATTTCAGTTAGAATCATCATACCTGAATCCACTCATTGTGCTGCTAAGGGCCTGATGACATAGATTTCATTGCTGAGTGATATTGCTTTGTAAGTAAATACCACAACTTCTTTATCCATTTTTCACTTTCTGCGATGTTGAACTTGTACTGTAAACGAGGTTCTTGTAAACAGAGGCGTCCCAAACTTTGGGGTGGCTGTGTCTTTTTGATTTTAATTTCCCTAAGCTATAGGACCATAAGTGGAAGTGCCCTAGGCTCTGTTGCTTTGTTTTTTAGATGTTTCAGGAAACACCATACACTTCTCCCGAGTGTCTGTTGGCAATTTACATCCCGCCCATCAGCATAACAAGGCTCCCAGTTCTCCATGGCCTGTCCTGCCTTTCTGGATTTTACACTTTTTTCAGATGGCCCTTTTGACCGGGGGGAAGTGAGACTTCATTGTAGTGCAGATTTCCTTTGCAAGCTTGCTTGGTTGGCCAAAAAGGGCGTATGCGTTTTTTCCTGAATATATTCAGGAAAAAACGCATACGCCCTTTTGGCCAAGTGCATCATTGTGGACGTTCTGCCTCTTTTCCTATGCTTTCAATGCAATTCCAGTCTACCTCCTGAAATCGGTTTCCTGCAATTCTGCCCCGCTTTCAAGTCCTCTTGGCAGCCTTACTTCAGTATATTTTTGGACGATAGCTGTCATTTATAACTCTGCAGGTTTGTGAATTACAGTGCCCCTGAGCTCCTTTCTTCAACTCGCTTTCTTGTGAGCTGGCCGCAACACCGCAGGATTGCTTCAGGCCCTAATCTGGTTCCGGCACGGCATGCTGAGCCTTTGGTTATTTCCTCTTCCTGGTGGGAAATGAGAGTTAAATTTGTCCGTCCAGACAACTCCAGCTAGTCTCTCATTGGTTCTCCCTATTTCTGTTCATCTTCCGCAGAAATTGCAAAGTCGGCCAAACAGGAGGTTAAAGGGACTGACTCTCCAAGTGGGGAGAGTGTTAGTAAAGCGTCTGGAATGTTGCAGCTGAGTACCAGGGGAGGAAAACTGAGACATACTTGAACATGTCTCCCGTTCACACGGTTGATCATACTCTGTGTTCCACATGCATGTTTTAGCTGAAGGAAGAATACCTTAAACCTGGAGAGTTGAGACCCGTGGAATTGGTACCATGCAATATGACTACAAAGGGTCTTCATTTGCTCACTGAACCTCTCCAATCCTATCACTGCTGCGTTTATGCCCCTGTACACATGCTTGATTCTCTTTTGGAGACATAGCAATCCATAGGTTTTAAGATACTTACTAGTCAGGTACATTCTTAGGCGTTTAATATGGGGTGTTGAGTCCATTTCGTTGAGCAAGGAGTAGCTCTTGTCTATTCCATATTTGGCTTAAGGAACTTTATCTGTGTTCATTTCAATCTCTGGTTTTATGCAGCACCCCAACTCACCTTTCCCCTTAAGCAAGCATAAGTTGGTTTTCTAAATTTGAGACCCTGTTCTGTTCTGTAATTCAGTTCCTGTGTAGCCAAGTTTACATTCCGTGTATTAGTGATATCTTATGATGTTTCTTTTTCTGTGTGACTTATTTCAGTTAGAATCATCGTACCTGTATCCACTCATTATGCTGCTGCGGGCCTGATGACATAGATTTCATGGCTGAGTGATTTTGCATTGTACGTAAGTACCACAACTTCTTTATCCATTTTTCACTTTCTGTGATATTGAACTTGTACGGTTAACGAGGTTCTTGTAAACAGAGGCGTCCCAAATTTTGGGGTGGCTGTGTCTTTTTGATTTTAATTTCCCTAAGCTATAGGACCATAAGTGGAAGTGCCCTAGGCTCTGTTGCTTTGTTTTTTAGATGTTTCAGGAAACACCATACACATCCCGCCCATCAGCATAACAAGGCTCCCAGTTCTCCATGGCCTGTCCTGCCTTTCTGGATTTTACACTTTTTTCAGATGGCCCTTTTGACCAGGGGGAAGTGAGACTTCATTGTAGTGCAGATTTCCTTTGCAAGCTTGCTTGGTTGGCCAAAAAGTGCGTATGCCTTTTTTCTTGAATAAATTCAGGAAAAAAGGCATACGCCCTTTTTGGCCAAGTGAATCATTGTGGACGTTCTGCCTCTTTTCCTATGCTTTAAATGCAATTCCAGTCTACCTCCTGAAATCGTTTTCCTGCAATTCTGCCTTGCTTTCAATGCCTCTTCATAGCCTTACCTCAATATATTTTTTGAAAATAGTTGGCCTTTATAACTCTGCAGGTTTTTCAATTGCAGTGGCCCTTAGCTCCATTTTTCAGCTCTTATTTTTGTGATCTTGCCTCATAACCACAGGATTCCTTCAGGCCCTATTCTTCTTCTGGGGCACCTTGCTGTGCCTTTGGTTTATTTTTCTTACTGATGTGAATTTAGAGTGACATGTGCCCATTGAAACCGCTACAGCTAGTTTCTCACTGGTTCCCCCTATTCCCATTCATCCTCCGCACTAACTGCAGACTGTGCGATACCAGAACTTAAAGGCATTGACTCTCCATGTGGGGATATTTTTGGTAAAGCGGCTGGAATGTCGATCCGGAGCTCCAGGAGAGGAAAAATGAGGTGCGTTTTAGAAACCTTTCCCGATCATATGGTATACCAGTCGCTGGGTTTCCCAAGCATGGTTTAGCTGTAGGAAGATTCCCTTCAACCTGGAGTGTTGGGACCCTTGGAATGAGTAGCATGAAGTATTGCATTAAACTTTTGGCAGTTGCTCACCAAAGCTCATCAATCCTCTCAGCCCCAAGTGTCCAGCCTTATGTCTTATCCAGCTGTGGGTTTATATGTGGTCAATCCAGGTTGCATCACAGCCCCTGAGTGAATTTTGTAAGAAGTTTTCTCTCTTTCATTGTTTCTGCGTTTTGTTTTTAAAATTTATTTCTATAATGGGGTTTAGCTCATTTTCACTGCTGTGTTTGTGCCACTCTGCACACACTTGATTCCCTTATGGAGATATATCAATACATGGGTTTTAAGATTCTTATTACTCAGATATATTTCTCTGCGGTGTATAGGGTGTGTTGAGGCCAGTTCATTGAGCAAGGTGTAGATCTTGTCTAATATCTATTTGGTTTATTGAACGGTATCTGTGCTAATTTCAAACTCTGGTTTTATGCATCACCCCACCTCTCCTTTCCCCTTAAGCTGAAATAAGTGTGTTTTCTAAATGTGAGACACTGTTCTGTTCTGTAATTCATTTCTTGTGCAGCCATATTTACCCTCCCTCTATAAGTGATATCTTATGATATGTTTCTTTTCTGTTTGACTTATTTCAAGTAGTATTATCGGACCTAAATCCACTCTTTATCCTTCTACTAGCCTTATTACATTGATTTCATGGTGAAGAAATATTCCATTGTACATAAGTACCACATCTTCTTTATCCATTGCTCTCTTTCCTGGGATATTTAAGGTATACTGAAGTTGAGGTTCTTGTAAACAGAGTAGCCCTAAACTGTGGTGTGCTTGTGTCTTGTTGATTTTTAGACTTCCCTAGATATACTCCCATGATTGGAAGTGTCCTATGCTCTGTAGCTCTGTTTTTTAGATGATTTAGGAACCACCATACACTTCTCCAGAGTGGCTCTCGGCAGTTCACACACTGCCCATCAGCGTATAAAGGCTCCCTGTTCTCCATGGCCTGTCCTGCATTTCTGGTTTTTACAATTTTTTAGGATGGCCCTTTTGACCAGTGGGAAATGAGACTTCTTTGTTGTGCACATTTGCATTGCTTGCTTGCTTCGTTGCCCATAAAGTGCGTATGCGTTTTTTCCTGGATATAATCAGGAAAAAACACATACGCCCTTTTGGGCCAACTGCATCATTGTCGAAATTCTGCCGCTTTTCATGTGCTTTAAAGACGAGTCCAATCTATCTCTTGAAATCTGTTTCTTGCAATTCTGTCTTGCATTCAGATCCTCTTCTTTGCCTTACCTCAACATATTTTTGGACGTTAGTTTTCATTTATAACTCTGCAGGTTTGTGAATTGCAGTGACCCTGAGCTCCATTTTTTAAGTTGCTCTTTTGTGAGCTGGCCTCAAACCCGCAGGATTGCTTCAGGCCCTATTTTGGCTCGGGCGAGGCGGGCTGAGCCTTTTTTCAATTCTTATTCTTAATGGGAAATTAGAGTGATATGTGCCCGTCCAAACCCCTACAACTATTCTCTCATTGGTTCCCCGTTCATCCTCCTCACAATTTGCAAAATGTGTGAAACAGAAGTTGAAATGTGCTGATTCTCCAAGTGGGGAGATTCTAAGTAACGTGGCTGGAATGGTGAACAGGAGCACCAGGAGAGGATAAATGAGCTGCATTTTAGACACATCTCCCGATCACATGGTGTACAGTCCTCTGGGTTTTCCATGCATGTTTTAGCTGTAGGACGATCCCTTGAACCTGCATATTTGGGACCCATTGAATGGGTACCAGGTAGTATTACTTTAAAGGGTGTGCATTTCCTCACCCAACCTCACATTTCTCTTAGCGCAAACAGTTTCCAGCCTTATGTCTCATCCTGCTGTGGGTCTAGATGTGTTCAATCCATGTTGCATCACCGGCCCTGAGGAAAAGTTGTAAGAGGTTTTCTCTGTCTCTCTGTCGTTTATTTTTTTCAATTTATTACTATATTGGTTACAGCTGATTTTCAAAGCTCTGTTTCTTGCTGCTGTACATCCACTTGATTCACGTACAGAGAGACATCAGTAAATTCTTTTTCAGATTCTTACCAGTCGTATATATTCTTTTCCGGTGACTTGAGTGTGCTGAGTGCAGTTCTTTTAGCTACCGTGTAGGCCTTGTTGATTATCAGTTTGGTATTTGGAATGGTATCTTTGCTAATTTCAACCTCCTGGGTGATGCCTCACCCCTCCCCACCTTTCCCGTTTAGCAGCCTTATGCGTGTTTTCTACATATTTGACTATGTTTTTGTTTTGTAATTTATTTCATGTGTAGCCATTTTGGATTCCACCTTTAAGTGATATCTTATGATATGTGTCTTTTTCTTTTTGAATTCTGTCACTTAGAAAGATCATACGTAACTCCTCCGGAGTTGTTACAACTGGCCATATTTCATTGATTTCCAGGCTGAATAATATTCCACTCTACCTAAGTACCACATCTCTACCCATTTTTTCCCTCCAGAGACATTTAAGTTATATCCTAGTTGAGTATCTTTTAAACAGAGAGGGGGTAAACATTGGGGTGCCTGTGTCCTCTCGATTTTTGTTTTTCTCAAGATATACGCCCATGAGTGCAAGTGCCCTATGCTCTGTAGCTCATTTTTTAGATGCTTTAGTAAACACAATACACTTCTCCAGAATGGCCGTTGGCAATATACATTTCCACTATAAGTCTCACAGGGCTCCCTCTTCTCCTTGCCCTGTCCTGCATTTCTGTTGTTTACACTTTATGAGGATGGCTCTTCTGACTGATGCGAAGTGATATCTTTTGTAGTATTGACTTCCAGTGCCCACCTGTTTGGTTGGCTAAAAAAGTGTATGCCCTTTTCTTGAATATATACAGAAAAAAACGCATACACCCTTTTTGGCCAACTGCAATGTTGGCAATGTTCAGCTCCTTTTCTTGTGCTTAATGGCGAGTCCTTTCTACCTCCTCAAATCCCTTTCCTGCCATTCTCCCTTGCTTACAAGTCCTTTTCTCTGACTTTCCTCAAGACATTTTTCAGTGATGGATATTTTCAACTCTGCAGTTTTGTGAATTTTACTGCCCCTGAGTTCCATTGTTCAACTTGTGTTTATGGGAACTGGCCACAAAGCAGCGGGATTTCCTCAAGCCCTATACTGTTTCCATGGGCAACCCTAGCCTTTGGTCAATTCGTCTTCCTGATTGGAAATTAGAGTGACATGTGCCTGTCTGAACACCTAGGACTTGTCTCTCATTGTTCCTCATCCTTCCGCTTCATCCTCTGGACAAATTCCAAACTGTACGCAACAGGATGTTGGCAGTGCTGACATCTCCAAGTGGGGAGACTGTTAGTAAAGACGCTGGAGGGGTGAACCCGAGCACCAGGAGATGAGGAGATGAGATGCCTTTTCCAAACTCTTCCCGATCAGACGGTATACCATCCTCTGGGTGTGACAGACATGTTTTAGCAGTAGGAAGAGTCCCATTCATGTAAGGAGAACACCAGGGCTTTTTCAAAATCAGTGTCTCCCCGAAACCCAAACTGGGGAATTTTTTAAGCTACGGCTACACATATGTTCATTAAGGGCCTTGGGAAGTAGGCAGAGTCCAAACTTTAGATGATTGAAGTCTTCAGGGTCAGAAGCACTCACCACCAGCTTCCCTTAGGTTACACTTTAACTGTCATTGATAGATGATGTCAATAAAAATATCTATTCTTTTTCAGATTATTTCCCCTTATAGGTTATTGCAAAATGTTGAGTGTAGTTCCCTGTGCTATACAGTAGTTCCTTGTTGATGATCTATTTTATACATAGCAGTGTGTATGTGTTAATCCCAAACTGTTAATTTATCCCTCCTCCCACCTTTCCCCTTTGGTAATAATAAATTATAAGATTTTATACTTCTCAGAAATGGGGGAGCTGAAAGAGAGGTATCATTTTCAATGGAAAAGCATTTAAAACAAGATTGAAGCTTTAACCAAGATTATTAGATGTACATCCTTGGAAAGAAATCACTTCGTTTCTCTAATATTGACCTGACAAATAAGACAAACCTTTTCACTGAACTTGCTTATAATAAAGTGATGGAAATATCAAATGGAAGTGTTAGAAACATCTTATTTTACCCGAGCCTTATACACTGTTCTATGTTAACTACAGTTTGGCTCACACATCTGTTCATTGAGCTTACAATAGTCTCAATTTCTGTTACTGATCCTCCAGAGTGGACCCCAACAAGTGTCCCCCTTCCCAGTGTCATTGGGGCCAACAGATCGAGACTGAGTTTGGTTCACAAGCAAAGGAAACTTTATATTTTGATCAGAGAATGGAGAGGTGAGAGCATGCACTACCCCGTGGGCTGTGGGCTGGGCTGCTGTGTAGAGATCCTGTCAGAGTCAGTGGGAGGGAGGGGGCGGAGCTCTCGAGGGCCAGGTTGGCTGCAGCTCCGGCTCTATATCGCGGAGTCTGCACTGGGCCCCAGGAGCTGAGGTGTCGACCCAGCCATTCTGCACTAGGAAATCTGGTCTGAAGTGCCGGGTGTGGAACCTCTGCATGCGGGACCCTAGGAGCACGTGAAATTAGACAAAGCACAAAGGATAAAAAAGGTTAGACTTGACTTTATTGCCCAGATTCTATTTTTATCTCCCAGGGATTTTTAATGGGCTTTGCTGGGGACAAACCCCTCCTCTGCCTTTTGTCCCGTTCCTCATTCTTGGAGTGCTGAGGGTGCAGACACTTCTTCTGTAACTGCTGAGTGCTGAGTTGGGAGCCCTAATACCCGGGGGCGAGGGTCAGAGCTTCTCCCCAGCAGCCTCCAGGTGACGTTGATTGTCCCCAGGCCCCCTGCCTCCCTGCTCGTCCACCTGAGCACCAGCATTGGAAGTGTTATAGATTCTAATGACCTTTAAGGGTCCAGGAAAGAGATGTGCAGAGACGCTGTGGGGGCCGGTTTCACCCCGCCCCACATTTGTTCGGCCACCTTAGGCTGACCGTTTCTGCCAGCCTAGATGCTCTGACCAGTAGTCTGCGCTTTCTTCAATTAGGCCCCTGAATTAACGTACAAACAGCACCAGGTGTCAGAGCCCTGCCCGCTCAACTCCCAGACAGTCCAGGGTCAGTGGTGATCAAGGACCATGATGACCACTGAGTCAACAGCCTTTTGAAGTAAACAGGAGTCCAGCCGGTCTTATTGGCCACCATCATCACGGTGTCTGTAGGCTTTTCTATGGTGACAGTGTGATATACGGTTCCCCCGCCAAGATTATTAGCTCCCCTCTGGGTGCAGTAAGTCCTGCAAGCAGTAGTCTACTCTTTTGGGACACACTCTTATTGTTTTATGAGAGAAACTCCAGGTCAAGTGATGTTCACACGAGTCGTCATGGTGCCCTGTTGCCCCCGGTTATCTCTCTGGATGTTGGAGTTGGAGGGCCTCCTCACTCGAGGTCGGTGTGCCCACGGAGCGAACCCTGCAACTTCAGGGCATCGTTGGTGGTTAGGATCACCACGTGGGGTCCTTTTCCCTTAGGAAGGAGGTGGCCTTTTGGGCTGCTGATTTCCAGGTTTTTAGATACCGCCAGTATCTTGGCCAGATGCGGCAGTGGGCCAAGCCCCTTGGTGACCGTAGTTTATCCTACCTGGATGGCATTCTTGCATTGTTCCATTTCAAGTGGTCCCAGTTTTTGCACTAATTCTCCAATGGCGATTCACCTTTCACCGGGAATGTAAAGGTCAAAGGGTTTAGCTAAATTAGGGAGTTCCAGGG
Organism: Pseudorca crassidens; assembly: GCF_039906515.1. Lineage (NCBI taxonomy): Eukaryota > Metazoa > Chordata > Mammalia > Artiodactyla > Delphinidae > Pseudorca > Pseudorca crassidens. The sequence continues at coordinate 58,622 of NW_027136151.1, forward strand.
CAAGGGTCTGAATTGACTGCTCTTTCCATTCTTGAAAGGCCACTTCTGGATTCTATTCAAAAGGATCATCATCTTTTCCTTTCAGTGTTTCATATAGAGGCCCAGCTAGTAGACTGTAGTTAGGGATCCAGAAGCAGCAAACCCTGGCCTCCCCAGGAACCCCTAAGCTGTCTTCTAGTTTTAGAAAGGGGTAAGGCTGCAAATGGTTTCTTCCCTTTCCTGGGATGGGCTTCTCCGACCTTCTGTGAGAATGAAGCCCAGGCAGGTCACCGCAGTCTGTGATATTTGAGCTTTTTCTTGGACAACTTCTATCCTTTATTGGCTTGGTAGTTCAGAGGCCTCCTTAGTAGGGCTGGCGATCAGAATGTCGTCTGCGTACTGAAGGAGGGTTTCCTTTTCCAGAGGTAGAACTTTTAGGTCTTTAGCTAAGCTTTCCCCAAAGATGGTGTGGGAATTTTTGCACCCTTGGGGCAAGACGGCCCGGAAGTATTGTTTTAGTTGTATGTTGAGTCCTGCCACTCACAAGCCAAAATTTCTTGTGACTCTGGGACTAATGGAATACAAAAGAAGGCATCATTGAAGACTAATACAGAATACCATGTCCTGGTGGTTGGTAGAATGACCAGCAGGGTGTAGGAATTAGGAGCAACTGGAGGTATATCCTCGGTGGCTTCACTGACTGTCCTGACATCCTTTACCAGGTCCCCAGCAGCCCATGGGGCTCTCGTGGTCAGACCAATCCCAGAATATGGAGCTCACCTGGGCAGGTACCCCACCCCCACCCCAGCCCACGGGGCTCTCGTGGTCAGGCCCTTCCCAGGATACAGAGCTACCCTTGCAGGTACCGTGGCAGGGCTGGGCACACAGGAACCGTGCACATAGCCCTCATTGCAGAGCACCCCCAGCTCACCTGTCGCTCAGAGCTGGCACAGAGCACCTCAGAGCAGGACTTGAACTAACAAACAGCAGCTGCGACAGGTCTGTGACCCTGGGCATCACTCTGTGCGGCCTCCCTCCACCTGGTCTTCCAGAGACTTCCACTGCACCCGGGGCACCAGGCCTCTGTCTCCAACCACCACCCACCCCTCCTCTCCCTGACTCCTGGGTTCCTCTCATAAGGAGAGGGTTTTCTTGAAGTTGTCTCCCACTCATGGGCCAGATAAAATGATTAGAAAACAAGCCAAAGCTGCAGCCCCTTGTCTATCCTGACTCTCAGGAGCCCACACCTGTTCCTTGGACCTGGCCGGTTCAGCAAGTTCCATTTTCTGCAACTGTGAGTCCCTGAGGGGTGATGATTGGCTGACCTGGGCAGCCTTACCGTGCGGGCCAGCCCTCCCCAGGTGTGCCTGGGTTGAGATCAATATAAATACCACTCCAGGCAGCAAGAGCCCCTGCAGCCGTGCCTGACGCCATTTTCTCTGCCCTGTCAGCAGTCTCGGGGCTGGGCTGGTGGGAGGGAGTGAGAGGCCACGGCTTTGTGGGTGGCCCAGTGTGAGTGGGGCTCTGCTGGACTTTCTGCAGCAGTTGCCAGGCTGCCACCTGCTAAAGAAGAGGATGTGTCACCCATACCTGCTGCTGGAATTTCTCCCTGGGCAGAGGTGAGGAAGGAAAAAAGCAGTGGGGGCAGGGACAGGACGGGTATCTCAGTCAGGGAAATGGAAATCTTCCAGAAGAGCACCCAGGGCCAGGACCATCCTGGCTGGCCTGCAGGCACCAAGTCGGCCGGCATGCTGTCACTCGTGTGGCTCTATGGCCCTTCCTCTAGGCTTTCAAGTCCTTGTATATATTCAGGTGTTTTACCTGGGACGGGTGGGAATAGTTCAGCAGCAACTGGCCTGGGGCTCAGCTCACGTTTACTCACAGATGCCTCGGCACGGTGCCCCAGCTTTGCAATGAGGACGCTTGTTGCGTGGGGGCTGCTGGCTGAATGGGAGACGATTCCCCACCACTGGCCAACTTCAGAATTGTTTACAACTGGAGCAAGTGCCCTGATACGGTTTTCCTCTGTGGAACTGGTGGGTTCTGTGTTTTTTTTCTCTTTTTCGTTTTTGCTTCAAGGTAGATTTTATTCCTCTTTTTTGTATTTACAGATATAAGCATGGAAATAATTTATTCATATAAATACATGTATGTGAAGGGAATAATTGTTTTTTCTGTTTTATTTTTTAAATTTTATTTCTTTTTAATTTTGAATTTTATTTTATATTTTTATACAGCAGGTTCTTATTGGTTATCTATTTTATACATATAAATGTATACATGTCAATCCCAGTCTCTCAACTCCTCCCACCACCACCCCCCCAACAGCTTTCCCCCCTTGTTGTCCATACATTTGTTGTCTACATCTGTTGCTCTATTTATGCCTTGCAAAATGGTTAATCTGTACAGTTTTCCTAGGTTCCACATATATGCATGAATATACAAGATTTGTTTTTCTCTTTCTGACTTACTTCACTCTGTATGACAGTCTCTAGATCCATCGACGTCTCTACAAATGACCCAATTTCATTCCTTTTCATGGCTTAGTAATATTCCATTTTATATATGTACCACAGCTTTATGCATTCGTCTGTCTGTGGGCATTTAGGTTGCTTCCATTACCTCGATATTGTAAATAGTGATGCAATGAACATTGCGGTGAATGTCTCGTTTTGATTTATGGTTTTGTCTGGGTATATGTCCAGTACTGGGATTGCTGTATCATATGGTAATTCTATTGTTAGTTTCGTAAGAAACTCCGTATTGTTCTCCATAGTGACTGTATCAATTTATATTCCCAACAATAGTGGAAGGGGGTTCCTTTTCTCCACACCCTTTCCAGCATTTTTGTTTGTAGATTTTCTCATGATGCCTATTCTATCAGGTGTGAGGTGATACCTCATTGTTGAGTCCATTTTGTTGAGCAAGGGGTAGGTCTTGTCTATTACATATTTGGCTTATTGAATGGTATCTGTGCTAATTTCAAACTCTGGTTTTATGCAGCACCCCAACTCACTTTCCCCCTTAAGGAAGCATAAGTTGGTTTTCTAAACTGGAGACCCTGTTCTGTTTTGTAATTCAGTTCATGTGTAGCCAAGTTCACATTCCGTGTATTAGTGATACCTTATGATGTTTCTTTTTCTGTGTGACATATTTCAGTTAGAATCATCATACCTGAATCCACTCATTATGCTGCTATGGGCCTGATGACATAGATTTCATGGCTGAGTGATTTTGCATTGTACATAAGTACCACAACTTCTTTATCCATTTTTCACTTTCTGCGATATTGAACTTGTACCGTAAACGAGGTTCTTGTAAACAGAGCTGTCCCAAACAGTGGGGTGGCTGTGTCTTTTTGATTTTAATTTTCCTAAGCTATAGGACCATAAGTGGAAGTGCCCTAGGCTCTGTTGCTTTGTTTTTTAGATGTTTCAGGAAACACCATACACTTCTCCCGAGTGGCTGTTGGCAATTTACATCCCGCCCATCAGCATAACAAGGCTCCCAGTTCTCCATGGCCTGTCCTGCCTTTCTGGATTTTACACTTTTCTCAGATGGCCCTTTTGACCGGGGGGAAGTGAGACTACATTGTAGTGCAGATTTCCTTTGCAAGCTTGCTTGGTTGGCCAAAAAGTGCGTATGCGTTTTATCCTGATTCAGGAAAAAACGCATACGCCCTTTTTGGCCAAGTGCATCATTGTGGACGTTCTGCCTCTTTTCCTATGCTTAAAATGCAATTCCAGTCTACCTCCTGAAATCGGTTTCCTGCAATTCTGCCCCGCTTTCAAGTCCTCTTGGCAGCCTTACTTCAGTATATTTTTGGACGATAGCTGTCATTTATAACTCTGCAGGTTTGTGAATTCCTGTGCCCCTGAGCTCCGTTCTTCATCTCGCTTTCTTGTGAGCTGGCCGCAACACCGCAGGATTGCTTCAGGCCCTAATCTGGTTCCAGCACGGCACGCTGAGCCTTTGGTTAATTCCTGTCCTTGGTGGGAAATGAGAGTTAAATTTGCCCGTCCAGAAACCTCCAGCTTGTCTCTCATTGGTTCTCCCTATTCCTGTTCATCTTCCACAAAACTTGCAAACTGGGCCAAACAGGAGAATAAAGATACTGACTCTCCAGGTCGGGAGAGTGTTAGTAAAGCGTCTGGAATGTTGCACCCGAGTACCAGGGGACGAAAACTGAGACATATTTGAACACGTCTCCCGATCACACGGTGGATCATACTCTGGGTTCCACATGCATGTTTTAGCTGAAGGAAGAATCCCTTAAACCTGGAGAGTTGAGACCCGTTGAATGGGTACCATGCAATATGACTTCAAAGGGTCTTCATTTGCTCACCGAACCTCTCCAATCCTATCACTGCTGCGTTTATGCCCCTGTACACACGCTTCATTCTCTTTTGGAGACATAGCAATCCATAGGTTTTAAGATACTTACTAGTCAGGTACATTCTTAGGCGTGTAATATGGGTTGTTGAGTCCATTTCGTTGAGCAAGGAGTAGCTCTTGTCTATTCCATATTTGGCTTAAGGAACTTTATCTGTGCTCATTTCAATCGCTGGTTTTATGCAGCACCCCAACTCACCTTTCCCCTTAAGCAAGCATAAGTTGGTTTTCTAAATTTGAGACCCTGTTCTGTTTTGGAATTCAGTTCCTGTGTAGCCAAGTTTACATTCCGTGTATTAGTGATATCTTATGATGTTTCTTTTCCTGTGTGACTTATATCAGTTAGAATCATTGTACCTGAATCCACTCATTATGCTGCTACGGGCCTGATGACATAGATTTCATTGCTGAGTGATACTGCATTGTACGTAAGTACCACAAGTTCTTTATCCATTTTTCACTTTCTGTGATATTGAACTTGTACGGTAAACGAGGTTCTTGTAAACAGAGGCGTCCCAAACTTTGGGGTGGCTGTGTCTTTTTGATTTTAATTTCCCTAAGCTATAGGACCATAAGTGGAAGTGCCCTAGGCTCTGTTGCTTTTTTTTTTAGATGTTTCAGGAAACACCATACACTTCTCCCGAGTGTCTGTTGGCAATTTACATCCCGCCCATCAGCATAACAAGGCTCCCAGTTCTCCATGGCCTGTCTTGCCTTTCTGGATTTTACACTTTTTTCAGATGGCCCTTTTGACCGGGGGGAAGTGAGACTTCATTGTAGTGCAGATTTCCTTTGCAAGCTTGCTTGGTTGGCCAAAGAGGGCGTATGCGTTTTTTCCTGAATATATTCAGGAAAAAACGCATACGCCTTTTTTGGCCAAGTGCATCACTGTGGACGTTCTGCCTCTTTTCCTATGCTTTCAATGCAATTCCAGTCTACCTCCTGAAATCAGTTTCCTGCAATTCTGCCCCATTTTCAAGTCCTCTTGGCAGCCTTACTTCAGTATATTTTTGGATGATAGCTGTCATTTATAACTCTGCAGGTTTGTGAATTACAGTGCCCCTGAGCTCCTTTCTTCAACTCGCTTTTTTGTGACCTGGCCGCAACACCGCAGGATGGCTTCAGGCCTTAATCTGGTTCCGGCACGGCACGCTGAGCCTTTGTTTAATTCCTCTTCCTGGTGGGAAATGAGAGTTAAATTTGCCCGTCCAGACACCTCCAGCTAGTCTCTCATTGGTTCTCGCTATTCCTGTTCATCTTCCGCAGAAATTGCAAACTGGGCCAAACAGGAGGTTAAAGGCACTGACTCTCCAAGTCGGGAGAGTGTTAGTAAAGCGTCTGGAATGTTGCACCCGAGTACCAGGGGAGGAAAACTGAGACATATTTGAACACGTCTCCCGATCACATGGTTGATCATACTCTCGGTTCCACATGCATGTTTTAGCTGAAGGAAGAATCCCTTAAACCTGGAGAGTTGAGACCCGTGGAATGGGTACCATGCAGTGTGACTTCAAAGGGTCTTCATTTGCTCACCGAACCTCTCCAATCCTATCACTGCTGCGTTTATGCCCCTCTACACACGCTTGATTCCCTTTCAGAGACATAGCAATCCATAGATTTTAAGATACTTGCTAGTCAGGTACATTCTTAGGCGTTTAATATGGGGTGTTGAGTCCATTTCGCTGAGCAAGGAGTAGCTCTTGTCTATTACATATTTGATTAAGGAACTTTATCTGTGCTCATTTCAATCTCTGGTTTTATGCAGCACCTCATCTCCCCTTTCCCCTTAAGCAAGCATAAGTTGGTTTTCTAAATTTGAGACCCTGTTCTGTTTTGGAATTCAGTTCCTGTGTAGCCAAGTTTACATTCCGTGTATTAGTGATATCTTATGATGTTTCTTTTTCTGTGTGACTTATTTCAGATAAAATCATCATACCTGAATCCACTCATTATGCTTCTACGTGTCTGAAGACAGAGATTTCATTGCTGAGTGATATTGCATTGTACGTAAGTACCACAACTTCTTTATCCATTATTCGCTCTTTGCGATATTGAACTTGTATCGTAACCGAGGTTCTTGTAAACAGAGGCGTCCCAAACTTTGGGGTGGCTGTGTCTTTTTGATTTTAATTTCCCTAAGCTATAGGACCATAAGTGGAAGTGCCCTAGGCTCTGTTGCTTTGTTTTTTAGATGTTTCAGGAAACACCATACACTTCTCCCGAGTGTCTGTTGGCAATTTACATCCCGCCCATCAGCATAACAAGGCTCCCAGTTCTCCATGGCCTGTCCTGCCTTTCTGGATTTTACACTTTTTTCAGATGGCCCTTTTGACCGGGGGGAAGTGAGACTTCATTGTAGTGCAGATTTCCTTTGCAAGCTTGCTTGGTTGGCCAAAGAGGGCGTATGCGTTTTTTCCTGAATATATTCAGGAAAAAACGCATACGCCCTTTTTGGCCAAGTGCATCACTGTGGACGTTCTGCCTCTTTTCCTATGCTTTCAATGCAATTCCAGTCTACCTCCTGAAATCGGTTTCCTGCAATTCTGCCCCGCTTTCAAGTCCTCTTGGCAGCCTTACTTCAGTATATTTTTGGACGATAGCTGTCATTTATAACTCTGCAGGTTTGTGAATTACAGTGCCCCTGAGCTCCTTTCTTCAACTCGTTTTCTTGTGAGCTGGCCGCAACACCGCAGGATGGCTTCAGGCCCTAATCTGGTTCCGGCACGGCACGCTGAGCCTTTGGTTAATTCCTCTTCCTGGTGGGAAATGAGAGTTAAATTTGCCCGTCCAGACACCTCCAGCTAGTCTCTCATTGGTTCTCGCTATTCCTGTTCATCTTCCGCAGAAATTGCAAACTGGGCCAAACAGGAGGTTAAAGGGACTGACTCTCCAAGTCGGGAGACTGTTAGTAAAGCGTCTGGAATGTTGCACCCGAGTACCAGGGTACGAAAACTGAGACATATTTGAACACGTCTCCCAATCACATGGTTGATCATACTCTAGGTTCCACATGCATGTTTTAGCTGAAGGAAGAGTACCTTAAACCTGGGTAGTTGAAACCCGTGGAATGGGTACCATGCAATATGACTTCAAAGGGTCTTCAATTGCTCACCGAACCTCTCCAATCCTATCACTGCTGCGTTTATGCCCCTGTACACACGCTTGATTCTCTTTCGGAGACATAAGAATCCATAGGTTTTAAGATACTTACTAGTCAGGTACATTCGTAGGCGTTTAATATGGAGTGTTGAGTCCATTTCGTTGAGCAAGGAGTAGCTCTTGTCTATTACATATTTGATTAAGGAACTTTATCTGTGCTCATTTCAATCTCTGGTTTTATGCAGCACCCCAACTCACCTTTACCCTTAAGCAAGCATAAGTTGGTTTTCTAAATTTGAGACCCCGTTCTGTTTTGTAATTCAGTTCCTGTGTAGCCAAGTTTACATTCCGTGTATTACTGATATCTTATGATGTTTCTTTTTCTGTGTGACTTATTTCAGTTAGAATCATCATACCTGAATCCACTCATTGTGCTGCTAAGGGCCTGATGACATAGATTTCATTGCTGAGTGATATTGCTTTGTAAGTAAATACCACAACTTCTTTATCCATTTTTCACTTTCTGCGATGTTGAACTTGTACTGTAAACGAGGTTCTTGTAAACAGAGGCGTTCCAAACTTTGGGGTGGCTGTGTCTTTTTGATTTTAATTTCCCTAAGCTATAGGACCATAAGTGGAAGTGCCCTAGGCTCTGTTGCTTTGTTTTTTAGATGTTTCAGGAAACACCATACACTTCTCCCGAGTGTCTGTTGGCAATTTACATCCCGCCCATCAGCATAACAAGGCTCCCAGTTCTCCATGGCCTGTCCTGTCTTTCTGGATCTTACACTTTTTTCAGATGGCCCTTTTGACCGGGGGGAAGTGAGACTTCATTGTAGTGCAGATTTCCTTTGCAAGCTTGCTTGGTTGGCCAAAAAGGGCGTATGCGTTTTTTCCTGAATATATTCAGGAAAAAACGCATACGCCCTATTTGGCCAAGTGCATCCTTGTGGACGTTCTGCCTCTTTTCCTATGCTTTCAATGCAATTCCTGTTTACCTCCTGAAATCGGTTTCCTGCAATTCTGCCCCGCTTTCAAGTCCTCTTGGCAGCCTTACTTCAGTATATTTTTGGACGATAGCTGTCATTTATAAGTCTGCAGTGTTGTGAATTACAGTGCCCCTGAGCTCCTTTCTTCAACTCGTTTTCTTGTGAGCTGGCCGCAACACCGCAGGATTGCTTCAGGCCCTAATCTGGTTCCGGCATGGCACGCTGAGCCTTTGGTTAATTCCTCTTCCTGGTGGGAAATGAGAGTTAAATTTGCCCGTCCAGACACCTCCAGCTAGTCTCTCATTTGTTCTCCCTATTCCTGTTCATCTTCCGCAGAAATTGCAAACTGGGCCAAACAGGAGGTTAAAGGCACTGACTCTCCAAGTCGGGAGAGTGTTAGTAAAGTGTCTGGAATGTTGCACCCGAGTACCAGGGGACGAAAACTGAGACATATTTGAACACGTCTCCCGATCACACGGTGGATCATACTCTGGGTTCCACATGCATGTTTTAGCTGAAGGAAGAATCCCTTAAACCTGGAGAGTTGAGACCCGTTGAATGGGTACCATGCAATATGACTTCAAAGGGTCTTCATTTGCTCACCGAACCTCTCCAATCCTATCACTGCTGCGTTTATGCCCCTGTACACACGCTTAATTCTCTTTTGGAGACATAGCAATCCATAGGTTTTAAGATACTTACTAGTCAGGTACATTCTTAGGCGTGTAATATGGGTTGTTGAGTCCATTTCGTTGAGCAAGGAGTAGCTCTTGTCTATTCCATATTTGGCTTAAGGAACTTTATCTGTGCTCATTTCAATCGCTGGTTTTATGCAGCACCCCAACTCACCTTTCCCCTTAAGCAAGCATAAGTTGGTTTTCTAAATTTGAGACCCTGTTCTGTTTTGGAATTCAGTTCCTGTGTAGCCAAGTTTACATTCCGTGTATTAGTGATATCTTATGATGTTTCTTTTCCTGTGTGACTTATATCAGTTAGAATCATTGTACCTGAATCCACTCATTATGCTGCTACGGGCCTGATGACATAGATTTCATTGCTGAGTGATACTGCATTGTACGTAAGTACCACAAGTTCTTTATCCATTTTTCACTTTCTGTGATATTGAACTTGTACGGTAAACGAGGTTCTTGTAAACAGAGGCGTCCCAAACTTTGGGGTGGCTGTGTCTTTTTGATTTTAATTTCCCTAAGCTATAGGACCATAAGTGGAAGTGCCCTAGGCTCCGTTGCTTTTTTTTTTAGATGTTTCAGGAAACACCATACACTTCTCCCGAGTGTCTGTTGGCAATTTACATCCCGCCCATCAGCATAACAAGGCTCCCAGTTCTCCATGGCCTGTCCTGCCTTTCTGGATTTTACACTTTTTTCAGATGGCCCTTTTGACCGGGGGGAAGTGAGACTTCATTGTAGTGCAGATTTCCTTTGCAAGCTTGCTTGGTTGGCCAAAGAGGCCGTATGCGTTTTTTCCTGAATATATTCAGGAAAAAACGCATACGCCTTTTTTGGCCAAGTGCATCACTGTGGACGTTCTGCCTCTTTTCCTATGCTTTCAATGCAATTCCAGTCTACCTCCTGAAATCAGTTTCCTGCAATTCTGCCCCATTTTCAAGTCCTCTTGGCAGCCTTACTTCAGTATATTTTTGGATGATAGCTGTCATTTATAACTCTGCAGGTTTGTGAATTACAGTGCCCCTGAGCTCCTTTCTTCAACTCGCTTTTTTGTGACCTGGCCGCAACACCGCAGGGTGGCTTCAGGCCTTAATCTGGTTCCGGCACGGCACGCTGAGCCTTTGTTTAATTCCTCTTCCTGGTGGGAAATGAGAGTTAAATTTGCCCGTCCAGACACCTCCAGCTAGTCTCTCATTGGTTCTCGCTATTCCTGTTCATCTTCCGCAGAAATTGCAAACTGGGCCAAACAGGAGGTTAAAGGCACTGACTCTCCAAGTCGGGAGAGTGTTAGTAAAGCGTCTGGAATGTTGCACCCGAGTACCAGGGGAGGAAAACTGAGACATATTTGAACACGTCTCCCGATCACATGGTTGATCATACTCTAGTTTCCACATGCATGTTTTAGCTGAAGGAAGAATACCTTAAACCTGGGTAGTTGAAACCCGTGGAATGGGTACCATGCAATATGACTTCAAAGGGTCTTCATTTGCTCACCGAACCTCTCCAATCCTATCACTGCTGCGTTTATGCCCCTGTACACATGCTTGATTCTCTTTCGGAGACATAAGAATCCATAGGTTTTAAGATACTTACTAGTCAGGTACATTCTTAGGCGTTTAATATGGGGTGTTGAGTCCATTTCGTTGAGCAAGGAGTAGCTCTTGTCTATTCCATATTTGGCTTAAGGAACTTTATCTGTGCTCATTTCAATCTCTGGTTTTATGCATCACCCCAACTCACCTTTACCCTTAAGCAAGCATAAGTTGGTTTTCTAAATTTGAGACCCTGTTCTGTTCTGTAATTCAGTTCCTGTGGAGCCAAGTTTACATTCCGTGTATTACTGATATCTTATGATGTTTCTTTTTCTGTGTGACTTATTTCAGTTAGAATCATCATACCTGAATCCACTCATTGTGCTGCTAAGGGCCTGAGGACTTAGATTTCATTGCTGAGTGATATTGCTTTGTAAGTAAATACCACAACTTCATTATCCATTTTTCACTTTCTGCGATGTTGAACTTGTACTGTAAACGAGGTTCTTGTAAACAGAGGCGTCCCAAACTTTGGGGTGGCTGTGTCTTTTTGATTTTAATTTCCCTAAGCTATAGGACCATAAGTGGAAGTGCCCTAGGCTCTGTTGCTTTGTTTTTTAGATGTTTCAGGAAACACCATACACTTCTCCCGAGTGTCTGTTGGCAATTTACATCCCGCCCATCAGCATAACAAGGCTCCCAGTTCTCCATGGCCTGTCCTGCCTTTCTGGATTTTACACTTTTTTCAGATGGCCCTTTTGACCGGGGGGAAGTGAGACTTCATTGTAGTGCAGATTTCCTTTGCAAGTTTGCTTAGTTGGCCAAAAAGGACGTATGCGTTTTTTCCTGAATATATTCAGGAAAAAATGCATACGTCCTTTTTGGCCAAGTGCATCATTGTGGATGTTCTGCCTCTTTTCCTATGCTTTCAATGCAATTCCAGTCTACCTCCTGAAATCGGTTTCCTGCAATTCTGCCCCGCTTTCAAGTCCTCTTGGCAGCCTTACTTTAGTATATTTTTGGACGATAGCTGTCATTTATAACTCTGCAGGTTTGTGAATTACAGTGCCCCTGAGCTCCTTTCTTCAACTCGCTTTCTTGTGACCTGGCCGCAACACCGCAGGATGGCTTCAGGCCCTAATCTGGTTCCGGCACGGCACGCTGAGCCTTTGGTTAATTCCTCTTCCTGGTGGGAAATGAGAGTTAAATTTGCCCGTCCAGACACCTCCAGCTAGTCTCTCATTGGTTCTCGCTATTCCTGTTCATCTTCCGCAGAAATTGCAAACTGGGCCAAACAGGAGGTTAAAGGCGCTGACTCTCCAAGTGGGGAGAGTGTTAGTAAAGCGTCTGGAATGTTGCACCCGAGTACCAGGGGAGGAAAACTGAGACATATGTGAACACGTCTCCCGTTCACACGGTTGATCATACTCTGGGTTCCACATGCATGTTTTCGCTGAAGTAAGAATACCTTAAACCTGGAGAGTTGAGACCCGTGGAATGGGTACCATGCAATATGACTTCAAAGGGTCTTCATTTGCTCACCGAACCTCTCCAATCCTATCACTGCTGCGTTTATGCCCCTGTACACATGCTTGATTCTCTTTCGGAGACATAGCAATCCATAGGTTTTAAGATACTTACTAGTCAGGTACATTCTTAGGCGTTTAATATGGGGTGTTGAGTCCATTTCGTTGAGCAAGGAGTAGCTCTTGTCTTTTACATATTTGGCTTAAGGAACTTTATCTGTGCTCATTTCAATCTCTGGTTTTATGCAGCACCCCAACTCACCTTTACCCTTAAGCAAGCATAAGTTGGTTTTCTAAATTTGAGACCCTGTTCTGTTTTGGAATTCAGTTCCTGTGTAGCCAAGTTTACATTCCGTGTATTAGTGATATCTTATGATGTTTCTTTTTCTGTGTGACTTATTTCAGTTAGAATCATCATACCTGAATCCACTCATTGTGCTGCTAAGGGCCTGATGACATAGATTTCATTGCTGAGTGATATTGCTTTGTAAGTAAATACCACAACTTCTTTATCCATTTTTCACTTTCTGCGATGTTGAACTTGTACTGTAAACGAGGTTCTTGTAAACAGAGGCGTCCCAAACTTTGGGGTGGCTGTGTCTTTTTGATTTTAATTTCCCTAAGCTATAGGACCATAAGTGGAAGTGCCCTAGGCTCTGTTGCTTTGTTTTTTAGATGTTTCAGGAAACACCATACACTTCTCCCGAGTGTCTGTTGGCAATTTACATCCCGCCCATCAGCATAACAAGGCTCCCAGTTCTCCATGGCCTTTCCTGCCTTTCTGGATTTTACATGTTATTCAGATGGCCCTTTTGACCGGGGGGAAGTGAGACTTCATTGTAGTGCAGATTTCCTTTGCAAGTTTGCTTTGTTGGCCAAAAAGGGCGTATGCGTTTTTTCTTGAATATATTCAGGAAAAAACACATACGCCCTTTTTGGCCAAGTGCATCATTGTGGACGTTCTGCCTCTTTTCCTATGCTTTCAATGCAATTCCAGTCTACCTCCTGAAATCGGTTTCCTGCAATTCTGCCCCGCTTTCAAGTCCTCTTGGCAGCCTTACTTCAGTATATTTTTGGACGATAGCTGTCATTTATAACTCTGCAGGTTTGTGAATTACAGTGCCCCTGAGCTCCTTTCTTCAACTCGCTTTCTTGTGACCTGGCCACAACACCGCAGGATGGCTTCAGGCCTTAATCTGGTTCCGGCACGGCACGCTGAGCCTTTGGTTAATTCCTCTTCCTGGTGGGAAATGAGAGTTAAATTTGCCCGTCCAGACACCTCCAGCTAGTCTCTCATTGGTTCTCGCTATTCCTGTTCATCTTCCGCAGAAATTGCAAACTGGGCCAAACAGGAGGTTAAAGGCACTGACTCTCCAAGTCGGGAGAGTGTTAGTAAAGCATCTGGAATGTTGCACCCGAGTACCAGGGGAGGAAAACTGAGACATATTTGAACACGTCTTCCAATCACATGGTTGATCATACTCTAGGTTCCACATGCATGTTTTAGCTGAAGGAAGAATACCTTAAACCTTGGTAGTTGAAACCCGTGGAATGGGTACCATGCAATATGACTTCAAAGGGTCTTCATTTGCTCACCGAACCTCTCCAATCCTATCACTGCTGCGTTTATGCCCCTGTACACATGCTTGATTCTCTTTCGGAGACATAAGAATCCATAGGTTTTAAGATACTTACTAGTCAGGTACATTCTTAGGCGTTTAATATGTGGTGTTGGGTCCATTTCGTTGAGCAAGGAGTAGCTCTTGTCTATTCCATATTTGGCTTAAGGAACTTTATCTGTGCTCATTTCAATCTCTGGTTTTATGCATCACCCCAACTCACCTTTACCCTTAAGCAAGCATAAGTTGGTTTTCTAAATTTGAGACCCTGTTTTGTTCTGTAATTCAGTTCCTGTGGAGCCAAGTTTACATTCCGTGTATTACTGATATCTTATGATGTTTCTTTTTCTGTGTGACTTATTTCAGTTAGAATCATCATACCTGAATCCACTCATTGTGCTGCTAGGGGCCTGATGACATAGATTTCATTGCTGAGTGAAATTGATTTGTAAGTAAATACCACAACTTCATTATCCATTTTTCACTTTCTGCGATGTTGAACTTGTACTGTAAACGAGGTTCTTTTAAACAGAGGCGTCCCAAACTTTGGGGTGGCTGTGTCTTTTTGATTTTAATTTCCCTAAGCTATAGGACCATAAGTGGAAGTGCCCTAGGCTCTGTTGCTTTGTTTTTTAGATGTTTCAGGAAACACCATACACTTCTCCCGAGTGTCTGTTGGCAATTTACATCCCGCCCATCAGCATAACAAGGCTCCCAGTTCTCCATGGCCTGTCCTGCCTTTCTGGATTTTACACTTTTTTCAGATGGCCCTTTTGACCGGGGGGAAGTGAGACTTCATTGTAGTGCAGATTTCCTTTGCAAGTTTGCTTAGTTGGCCAAAAAGGACGTATGCGTTTTTTCCTGAATATATTCAGGAAAAAATGCATATGTCCTTTTTGGCCAAGTGCATCATTGTGGATATTCTGCCTCTTTTCCTATGCTTTCAATGCAATTCCAGTCTACCTCCTGAAATCGGTTTCCTGCAATTCTGCCCCGCTTTCAAGTCCTCTTGGCAGCCTTACTTTAGTATATTTTTGGACGATAGCTGTCATTTATAACTCTGCAGGTTTGTGAATTACAGTGCCCCTGAGCTCCTTTCTTCAACTCGCTTTCTTTTGAGCTGGCCGCAACACCGCAGGATGGCTTCAGGCCCTAATCTGGTTCCGGCACGGCACGCTGAGCCTTTGGTTAATTCCTCTTCCTGATGGGAAATGAGAGTTAAATTTGCCCGTCCAGACACCTCCAGCTAGTCTCTCATTGGTTCTCGCTATTCCTGTTCATCTTCCGCAGAAATTGCAAACTGGGCCAAACAGGAGGTTAAAGGGACTGACTCTCCACGTCGGGAGAGTGTTAGTAAAGCGTCTGGAATGTTGCACCCGAGTACCAGGGGACGAAAACTGAGACATATTTGAACACGTCTCCCGATCACATGGTTGATCATACTCTAGGTTCCACATGCATGTTTCAGCTGAAGGAAGAATACCTTAAACCTGGGTAGTTGAAACCCGTGGAATGGGTACCATGCAATATGACTTCAAAGGGTCTTCATTTGCTCACCGAACCTCTCCAATCCTATCACTGCTGCGTTTATGCCCCTGTACACATGCTTGATTCTCTTTCGGAGACATAAGAATCCATAGGTTTTAAGATACTTACTAGTCAGGTACATTCTTAGGCGTTTAATATGGGGTGTTGAGTCCATTTCGTTGAGCAAGGAGTAGCTCTTGTCTATTCCATATTTGGCTTAAGGAACTTTATCTGTGCTCATTTCAATCTCTGGTTTTATGCATCACCCCAACTCACCTTTACCCTTAAGCAAGCATAAGTTGGTTTTCTAAATTTGAGACCCTGTTCTGTTCTGTAATTCAGTTCCTGTGGAGCCAAGTTTACATTCCGTGTATTACTGATATCTTATGATGTTTCTTTTTCTGTGTGACTTATTTCAGTTAGAATCATCATACCTGAATCCACTCATTGTGCTGCTAAGGGCCTGATGACTTAGATTTCATTGCTGAGTGATATTGCTTTGTAAGTAAATACCACAACTTCATTATCCATTTTTCACTTTCTGCGATGTTGAACTTGTACTGTAAACGAGGTTCTTGTAAACAGAGGCGTCCCAAACTTTGGGGTGGCTGTGTCTTTTTGATTTTAATTTCCCTAAGCTATAGGACCATAAGTGGAAGTGCCCTAGGCTCTGTTGCTTTGTTTTTTAGATGTTTCAGGAAACACCATACACTTCTCCCGAGTGTCTGTTGGCAATTTACATCCCGCCCATCAGCATAACAAGGCTCCCAGTTCTCCATGGCCTGTCCTGCCTTTCTGGATTTTACACTTTTTTCAGATGGCCCTTTTGACCGGGGGGAAGTGAGACTTCATTGTAGTGCAGATTTCCTTTGCAAGTTTGCTTAGTTGGCCAAAAAGGACGTATGCGTTTTTTCCTGAATATATTCAGGAAAAAACGCATACGTCCTTTTTGGCCAAGTGCATCATTGTGGACGTTCTGCCTCTTTTCCTATGCTTTCAATGCAATTCCAGTCTACCTCCTGAAATCGGTTTCCTGCAATTCTGCCCCGCTTTCAAGTCCTCTTGGCAGCCTTACTTTAGTATATTTTTGGACGATAGCTGTCATTTATAACTCTGCAGGTTTGTGAATTACAGTGCCCCTGAGCTCCTTTCTTCAACTCGCTTTCTTGTGACCTGGCCGCAACACCGCAGGATGGCTTCAGGCCCTAATCTGGTTCCGGCACGGCACGCTGAGCCTTTGGTTAATTCCTCTTCCTGGTGGGAAATGAGAGTTAAATTTGCCCGTCCAGACACCTCCAGCTAGTCTCTCATTGGTTCTCGCTATTCCTGTTCATCTTCCGCAGAAATTGCAAACTGGGCCAAACAGGAGGTTAAAGGCGCTGACTCTCCAAGTGGGGAGAGTGTTAGTAAAGCATCTGGAATGTTGCACCCGAGTACCAGGGGAGGAAAACTGAGACATATGTGAACACGTCTCCCGTTCACACGGTTGATCATACTCTGGGTTCCACATGCATGTTTTCGCTGAAGTAAGAATACCTTAAACCTGGAGAGTTGAGACCCGTGGAATGGGTACCATGCAATATGACTTCAAAGGGTCTTCATTTGCTCACCGAACCTCTCCAATCCTATCACTGCTGCGTTTATGCCCCTGTACACATGCTTGATTCTCTTTCGGAGACATAGCAATCCATAGGTTTTAAGATACTTACTAGTCAGGTACATTCTTAGGCTTTTAATATGCGGTGTTGAGTCCATTTCGTTGAGCAAGGAGTAGCTCTTGTCTATTCCATATTTGGCTTAAGGAACTTTATCTGTGCTCATTTCAATCTCTGGTTTTATGCAGCACCCCAACTCATCTTTACCCTTAAGCAAGCATAAGTTGGTTTTCTAAATTTGAGACCCTGTTCTGTTCTGTAATTCAGTTCCTGTGTAGCCAAGTTTACATTCCGTGTATTACTGATATCTTATGATGTTTCTTTTTCTGTGTGACTTATTTCAGTTAGAATCATCATACCTGAATCCACTCATTGTGCTGCTAAGGGCCTGATGACATAGATTTCATTGCTGAGTGATATTGCTTTGTAAGTAAATACCACAACTTCTTTATCCATTTTTCACTTTCTGCGATGTTGAACTTGTACTGTAAACGAGGTTCTTGTAAACAGAGGCGTCCCAATGTTTGGGGTGGCTGTGTCTTTTTGATTTTAATTTCCCTAAGCTATAGGACCATAAGTGGAAGTGCCCTAGGCTCTGTTGCTTTGTTTTTTAGATGTTTCAGGAAACACCATACACTTCTCCCGAGTGTCTGTTGGCAATTTACATCCCGCCCATCAGCATAACAAGGCTCCCAGTTCTCCATGGCCTGTCCTGCCTTTCTGGATTTTACACTTTTTTCAGATGGCCCTTTTGACCGGGGGGAAGTGAGACTTCATTGTAGTGCAGATTTCCTTTGCAAGCTTGCTTGGTTGGCCAAAAAGGGCGTATGCGTTTTTTCCTGAATATATTCAGGAAAAAACGCATACGCCCTTTTTGGCCAAGTGCATCATTGTGGACGTTCTGCCTCTTTTCCTATGCTTTCAATGCAATTCCAGTCTACCTCCTGAAATCGGTTTCCTGCAATTCTGCCCCGCTTTCAAGTCCTCTTGGCAGCCTTACTTCAGTATATTTTTGGACGATAGCTGTCATTTATAACTCTGCAGGTTTGTGAATTACAGTGCCCCTGAGCTCCTTTCTTCAACTCGCTTTCTTTTGAGCTGGCCGCAACACCGCAGGATGGCTTCAGGCCCTAATCTGGTTCCGGCACGGCATGCTGAGCCTTTGGTTATTTCCTCTTCCTAGTGGGAAATGAGAGTTAAATTTGCCCGTCCAGACACCTCCAGCTAGTCTCTCATTGGTTCTCGCTATTCCTGTTCATCTTCCGCAGAAATTGCAAACTGGGCCAAACAGGAGGTTAAAGGGACTGACTCTCCAAGTGGGGAGAGTGTTAGTAAAGCGTCTGGAATGTTGCACCCGAGTACCAGGGTACGAAAACTGAGACATATTTGAACACGTCTCCCGATCACATGGTTGATCATACTCTAGTTTCCACATGCATGTTTTAGCTGAAGGAAGAATACCTTAAACCTGGGTAGTTGAAACCGTGGAATGGGTACCATGCAATATGACTTCAAAGGGTCTTCATTTGCTCACCGAACCTCTCCAATCCTATCACTGCTGCGTTTATGCCCCTGTACACATGCTTGATTCTCTTTCGGAGACATAGCAATCCATAGGTTTTAAGATACTTACTAGTCAGGTACATTCTTATGCGTTTAATATGCGGTGTTGAGTCCACTTCGTTGAGCAAGGAGTAGATCTTGTCTATTCCATATTTGGCTTAAGGAACTTTATCTGTGCTCATTTCAATCTCTGGTTTTATGCAGCACCCCAACTCACCTTTACCCTTAAGCAAGCATAAGTTGGTTTTCTAAATTTGAGACCCTGTTCTGTTCCGTAATTCAGTTCCTGTGTAGCCAAGTTTACATTCCGTGTATTACTGATATCTTATGATGTTTCTTTTTCTGTGTGACTTATTTCAGTTAGAATCATCATACCTGAATCCACTCATTGTGCTGCTAAGGGCCTGATGACATAGATTTCATTACTGAGTGATATTGCTTTGTAAGTAAATACCACAACTTCTTTATCCATTTTTCACTTTCTGTGATATTGAACTTGTACGGTAAATGAGGTTCTTGTAAACAGAGGCGTCCCAAACTTTGGGGTGGCTGTGTCTTTTTGATTTTAATTTCCCTAAGCTATAGGACCATAAGTGGAAGTGCCCTAGGCTCTGTTGCTTTGTTTTTTAGATGTTTCAGGAAACACCATACACTTCTCCCGAATGTCTGTTGGCAATTTACATCCCGCTCATCAGCATAACAAGGCTCCCAGTTCTCCATGGCCTGTCCTGCCTTTCTGGATTTTACACTTTTTTCAGATGGCCCTTTTGACCGGGGGGAAGTGAGACTTCACTGTACTGCAGATTTCCTTTGCAAGCTTGCTTGGTTGGCCAAAAAGGGCGTATGCGTTTTTTCCTGAATATATTCAGGAAAAAACGCATACGCCCTTTTTGGCCAAGTGCATCATTGTGGACATTCTGCCTCTTTTCCTATGCTTTCAATGCAATTCCAGTCTACCTCCTGAAATCGGTTTCCTGCAATTCTGCCCCGCTTTCAAGTCCTCTTGGCAGCCTTACTTCAGTATATTTTTGGACAATAGCTGTCATTTATAAGTCTGCAAGTTTGTGAATTACAGTGTCCCTTAGCTCCTTTCTTCAACTCGCTTTCTTGTGAGCTGGCCGCAACATCGCAGGATTGCTTCAAGCCCTAATCTGGTTCCAGCACGGCACACTGTGCCTTAGCTTAATTCCTCTTCCTGGTGGAAAATGAGAGTTAAATATGCCCGTCCAGACACCTCCAGCTAGTCTCTCATTGGTTCTCCCTATTCCTGTTCATCTTCCACTGAAATTGAAAACAGGGCCAAACAGGAGGTTAAAGGCACTGACTCTCCAAGACGGGAGAGTGTTAGTAAAGCGTCTGGAATGTTGCACCCTAGTACCAGGGGACGAAAACTGAGACATATTTGAACACGTCTCCCGATCACATGGTTGATCATACTCTAGGTTCCATATGCATGTTTTAGCTGAAGGAAGAATACCTTAAACCTGGGTAGTTGAAACCCGTGGAATGGGTACTATGCAATATGACTTCAAAGGGTCTTCATTTGCTCACCGAACCTCTCCAATCCTATCACTGCTGCGTTTATGCCCCTGTAGACATGCTTGATTCTCCTTCGGAGACATAGCAATCCATAGGTTTTAATATACTTACTAGTCAGGTACATTCTTAGGCGTTTAATATGCGGTGTTGAGTCCATTTCGTTGAGCAAGGAGTAGCTCTTGTCTATTCCATATTTGGCTTAAGGAACTTTATCTGTGCTCATTTCAATCTCTGGTTTTATGCAGCACCCCAACTCACCTTTACCCTTAAGCAAGCATAAGTTGGTTTTCTAAATTTGAGACCCTGTTCTGTTCTGTAATTCAGTTCCTGTGGAGCCAAGTTTACATTCCGTGTATTACTGATATCTTATGATGTTTCTTTTTCTGTGTGACTTATTTCAGTTAGAATCATCATACCTGAATCCACTCATTGTGCTGCTAAGGGCCTGATGACATAGATTTCATTGCTGAGTGATATTGCTTTGTAAGTAAATACCACAACTTCTTTATCCATTTTTCACTTTCTGTGATGTTGAACTTGTACTGTAAACGAGGTTCTTGTAAACAGAGGCGTCCCAAACTTTGGGGTGGCTGTGTCTTTTTGATTTTAATTTCCCTAAGCTATAGGACCATAAGTGGAAGTGCCCTAGGCTCTGTTGCTTTGTTTTTTAGATGTTTCAGGAAACACCATACACTTCTCCCGAGTGTTTGTTGGCAATTTACATGCCGCCCATCAGCATAACAAGGCTCCCAGTTCTCCATGGCCTGTCCTGCCTTTCTGGATTTTACACTTTTTTCAGATGGCCCTTTTGACCGGGGGGAAGTGAGACTTCATTGTAGTGCAGATTTCCTTTGCAAGCTTGCTTTGTTGGCCAAAAAGGGCGTATGCCTTTTTTCCTGAATAAATTCAGGAAAAAAGGCATACGCCCTTTTTGGCCAAGTGAATCATTGTGGACGTTCTGCCTCTTTTCCTATGCTTTAAATGCAATTCCAGTGTACCTCCTGAAATCGTTTTCCTGCAATTCTGCCTTGCTTTCAATGCCTCTTCATAGCCTTACCTCAATATATTTTTTGAAAATAGTTGGTCTTTATAACTCTGCAGGTTTTTGAATTGCAGTGGCCCTTAGCTCCATTTTTCAGCTCTTATTTTTGTGATCTTGCCTCATAACCACAAGATTCCTTCAGGCCCTATTCTTCTTCTGGGGCACCTTGCTGTGCCTTTGGTTTATTCTTCTTACTGATGTGAATTTAGAGTGACATGTGCCCATTGAAACCGCTACAGCTAGTTTCTCACTGGTTCCCCCTATTCCCATTCATCCTCCGCACTAACTGCAGACTGTGCGATACCAGAACTTAAAGACATTGACTCTCCATGTGGGGATATTTTTGGTAAAGCGGCTGGAATGTCGATCCGGAGCCCCAGGAGAGGAAAAATGAGGTGCGTTTTAGAAACCTTTCCCGATCATATGGTATACCAGTCGCTGGGTTTCCCAAGCATGGTTTAGCTGTAGGAAGATTCCCTTCAACCTGGAGTGTTGGGACCCTTGGAATGAGTAGCATGAAGTATTGCATTAAACTTTTGGCAGTTGCTCACCAAAGCTCATCAATCCTCTCAGCCCCAAGTGTCCAGCCTTATGTCTTATCCAGCTGTGGGTTTATATGTGGTCAATCCAGGTTGCATCACAGCCCCTGAGCGAATTTTGTAAGAATTTTTCTCTCTTTCATTGTTTCTGCGTTTTGTTTTTAAAATTTATTTCTATAATGGGGTTTAGCTCATTTTCACTGCTGTGTTTGTGCCACTCTGCACACACTTGATTCCCTTATGGAGATATATCAATACATGGGTTTTAAGATTCTTATTACTCAGATATATTTCTCTGCGGTGTATAGGGTGTGTTGAGGCCAGTTCATTGAGCAAGGTGTAGATCTTGTCTAATATCTATTTGGTTTATTGAACGGTATCTGTGCTAATTTCAAACTCTGGTTTTATGCATCACCCCACCTCTCCTTTCCCCTTAAGCTGAAATAAGTGTGTTTTCTAAATGTGAGACACTGTTCTGTTCTGTAATTCATTTCTTGTGCAGCCATATTTACCCTCCCTCTATAAGTGATATCTTATGATATGTTTCTTTTTCTGTTTGACTTATTTCAAGTAGTATTATCGGACCTAAATCCACTCTTTATCCTTCTACTAGCCTTATTACATTGATTTCATGGTGAAGAGATATTCCATTGTACATAAGTACCACATCTTCTTTATCCATTGCTCTCTTTCCTGGGATATTTAAGGTATACTGAAGTTGAGGTTCTTGTAAACAGAGTAGCCCTAAACTGTGGTGTGCTTGTGTCTTGTTGATTTTTAGACTTCCCTAGATATACTCCCATGATTGGAAGTGTCCTATGCTCTGTAGCTCTGTTTTTTAGATGATTTAGGAACCACCATACACTTCTCCAGAGTGGCTCTCGGCAGTTCACACACTGCCCATCAGCGTATAAAGGCTCCCTGTTCTCCATGGCCTGTCCTGCATTTCTGGTTTTTACAATTTTTTAGGATGGCCCTTTTGACCAGTGGGAAATGAGACTTCTTTGTTGTGCACATTTGCATTGCTTGCTTGCTTCGTTGCCCATAAAGTGCGTATGCGTTTTTTCCTGGATATAATCAGGAAAAAACGCATACGCCCTTTTGGGCCAACTGCATCATTGTCGAAATTCTGCCGCTTTTCATGTGCTTTAAAGACGAGTCCAATCTATCTCTTGAAATCTGTTTCTTGCAATTCTGTCTTGCATTCAGATCCTCTTCTTTGCCTTACCTCAACATATTTTTGGACGTTAGTTTTCATTTATAACTCTGCAGGTTTGTGAATTGCAGTGACCCTGAGCTCCATTTTTTAAGTTGCTCTTTTGTGAGCTGGCCTCAAACCCGCAGGATTGCTTCAGGCCCTATTTTGGCTCGGGCGAGGCGGGCTGAGCCTTTTTTCAATTCTTATTCTTAATGGGAAATTAGAGTGATATGTGCCCGTCCAAACCCCTACAACTATTCTCTCATTGGTTCCCCGTTCATCCTCCTCACAATTTGCAAAATGTGTGAAACAGAAGTTGAAATGTGCTGATTCTCCAAGTGGGGAGATTCTAAGTAACGTGGCTGGAATGGTGAACAGGAGCACCAGGAGAGGATAAATGAGCTGCATTTTAGACACATCTCCCGATCACATGGTGTACAGTCCTCTGGGTTTTCCATGCATGTTTTAGCTGTAGGACGATCCCTTGAACCTGCATATTTGGGACCCATTGAATGGGTACCAGGTAGTATTACTTTAAAGGGTGTACATTTCCTCACCCAACCTCACATTTCTCTTAGCGCAAACAGTTTCCAGCCTTATGTCTCATCCTGCTGTGGGTCTAGATGTGTTCAATCCATGTTGCATCACCGGCCCTGAGGAAAAGTTGTAAGAGGTTTTCTCTGTCTCTCTGTCGTTTATTTTTTTCAATTTATTACTATATTGGTTACAGCTGATTTTCAAAGCTCTGTTTCTTGCTGCTGTACATCCACTTGATTCACGTACAGAGAGACATCAGTAAATTCTTTTTCAGATTCTTACCAGTCGTATATATTCTTTTCCGGTGACTTGAGTGTGCTGAGTGCAGTTCTTTTAGCTACCGTGTAGGCCTTGTTGATTATCAGTTTGGTATTTGGAATGGTATCTTTGCTAATTTCAACCTCCTGGGTGATGCCTCACCCCTCCCCACCTTTCCCGTTTAGCAGCCTTATGCGTGTTTTCTACATATTTGACTATGTTTTTGTTTTGTAATTTATTTCATGTGTAGCCATTTTGGATTCCACCTTTAAGTGATATCTTATGATATGTGTCTTTTTCTTTTTGAATTCTGTCACTTAGAAAGATCATACGTAACTCCTCCGGAGTTGTTACAACTGGCCATATTTCATTGATTTCCAGGCTGAATAATATTCCACTCTACCTAAGTACCACATCTCTACCCATTTTTTCCCTCCAGAGACATTTAAGTTATATCCTAGTTGAGTATCTTTTAAACAGAGAGGGGGTAAACATTGGGGTGCCTGTGTCCTCTCGATTTTTGTTTTTCTCAAGATATACGCCCATGAGTGCAAGTGCCCTATGCTCTGTAGCTCATTTTTTAGATGCTTTAGTAAACACAATACACTTCTCCAGAATGGCCGTTGGCAATATACATTTCCACTATAAGTCTCACAGGGCTCCCTCTTCTCCTTGCCCTGTCCTGCATTTCTGTTGTTTACGCTTTATGAGGATGGCTCTTCTGACTGATGCGAAGTGATATCTTTTGTAGTATTGACTTCCAGTGCCCACCTGTTTGGTTGGCTAAAAAAGTGTATGCCCTTTTCTTGAATATATACAGAAAAAAACGCATACACCCTTTTTGGCCAACTGCAATGTTGGCAATGTTCAGCTCCTTTTCTTGTGCTTAATGGCGAGTCCTTTCTACCTCCTCAAATCCCTTTCCTGCCATTCTCCCTTGCTTACAAGTCCTTTTCTCTGACTTTCCTCAAGACATTTTTCAGTGATGGATATTTTCAACTCTGCAGTTTTGTGAATTTTACTGCCCCTGAGTTCCATTGTTCAACTTGTGTTTATGGGAACTGGCCACAAAGCAGCGGGATTTCCTCAAGCCCTATACTGTTTCCATGGGCAACCCTAGCCTTTGGTCAATTCGTCTTCCTGATTGGAAATTAGAGTGACATGTGCCTGTCTGAACACCTAGGACTTGTCTCTCATTGTTCCTCATCCTTCCGCTTCATCCTCTGGACAAATTCCAAACTGTACGCAACAGGATGTTGGCAGTGCTGACATCTCCAAGTGGGGAGACTGTTAGTAAAGACGCTGGAGGGGTGAACCCGAGCACCAGGAGATGAGGAGATGAGATGCCTTTTCCAAACTCTTCCCGATCAGACGGTATACCATCCTCTGGGTGTGACAGACATGTTTTAGCAGTAGGAAGAGTCCCATTCATGTAAGGAGAACACCAGGGCTTTTTCAAAATCAGTGTCTCCCCGAAACCCAAACTGGGGAATTTTTTAAGCTACGGCTACACATATGTTCATTAAGGGCCTTGGGAAGTAGGCAGAGTCCAAACTTTAGATGATTGAAGTCTTCAGGGTCAGAAGCACTCACCACCAGCTTCCCTTAGGTTACACTTTAACTGTCATTGATAGATGATGTCAATAAAAATATCTATTCTTTTTCAGATTATTTCCCCTTATAGGTTATTGCAAAATGTTGAGTGTAGTTCCCTGTGCTATACAGTAGTTCCTTGTTGATGATCTATTTTATACATAGCAGTGTGTATGTGTTAATCCCAAACTGTTAATTTATCCCTCCTCCCACCTTTCCCCTTTGGTAATAATAAATTATAAGATTTTATACTTCTCAGAAATGGGGGAGCTGAAAGAGAGGTATCATTTTCAATGGAAAAGCATTTAAAACAAGATTGAAGCTTTAACCAAGATTATTAGATGTACATCCTTGGAAAGAAATCACTTCGTTTCTCTAATATTGACCTGACAAATAAGACAAACCTTTTCACTGAACTTGCTTATAATAAAGTGATGGAAATATCAAATGGAAGTGTTAGAAACATCTTATTTTACCCGAGCCTTATACACTGTTCTATGTTAACTACAGTTTGGCTCACACATCTGTTCATTGAGGTTACAATAGTCTCAATTTCTGTTACTGATCCTCCAGAGTGGACCCCAACAAGTGTCCCCCTGCCCAGTGTCATTGGGGCCAACAGATCGAGACTGAGTTTGGTTCACAAGCAAAGGAAACTTTATATTTTGATCAGAGAATGGAGAGGTGAGAGCATGCACTACCCCGTGGGCTGTGGGCTGGGCTGCTGTGTAGAGATCCTGTCAGAGTCAGTGGGAGGGAGGGGGCGGAGCTCTCGAGGGCCAGGTTGGCTGCAGCTCAGGCTCTATATCGCGGAGTCTGCACTGGGCCCCAGGAGCTGAGGTGTCGACCCAGCCATTCTGCACTAGGAAATCTGGTCTGAAGTGCCGGGTGTGGAACCTCTGCATGCGGGACCCTAGGAGCACGTGAAATTAGACAAAGCACAAAGGATAAAAAAGGTTAGACTTGACTTTATTGCCCAGATTCTATTTTTATCTCCCAGGGATTTTTAATGGGCTTTGCTGGGGACAAACCCCTCCTCTGCCTTTTGTCCCGTTCCTCATTCTTGGAGTGCTGAGGGTGCAGACACTTCTTCTGTAACTGCTGAGTGCTGAGTTGGGAGCCCTAATACCCGGGGGCGAGGGTCAGAGCTTCTCCCCAGCAGCCTCCAGGTGACGTTGATTGTCCCCAGGCCCCCTGCCTCCCTGCTCGTCCACCTGAGCACCAGCATTGGAAGTGTTATAGATTCTAATGACCTTTAAGGGTCCAGGAAAGAGATGTGCAGAGACGCTGTGGGGGCCGGTTTCACCCCGCCCCACATTTGTTCGGCCACCTTAGGCTGACCGTTTCTGCCAGCCTAGATGCTCTGACCAGTAGTCTGCGCTTTCTTCAATTAGGCCCCTGAATTAACGTACAAACAGCACCAGGTGTCAGAGCCCTGCCCGCTCAACTCCCAGACAGTCCAGGGTCAGTGGTGATCAAGGACCATGATGACCACTGAGTCAACAGCCTTTTGAAGTAAACAGGAGTCCAGCCAGTCTTATTGGCCACCATCATCACGGTGTCTGTAGGCTTTTCTATGGTGACAGTGTGATATACGGTTCCCCCGCCAAGATTATTAGCTCCCCTCTGGGTGCAGTAAGTCCTGCAAGCAGTAGTCTACTCTTTTGGGACACACTCTTATTGTTTTATGAGAGAAACTCCAGGTCAAGTGATGTTCACACGAGTCGTCATGGTGCCCTGTTGCCCCCGGTTATCTCTCTGGATGTTGGAGTTGGAGGGCCTCCTCACTCGAGGTCGGTGTGCCCACGGAGCGAACCCTGCAACTTCAGGGCATCGTTGGTGGTTAGGATCACCACGTGGGGTCCTTTTCCCTTAGGAAGGAGGTGGCCTTTTGGGCTGCTGATTTCCAGGTTTTTAGATACCGCCAGTATCTTGGCCAGATGCGGCAGTGGGCCAAGCCCCTTGGTGACCGTAGTTTATCCTACCTGGATGGCATTCTTGCATTGTTCCATTTCAAGTGGTCCCAGTTTTTGCACTAATTCTCCAATGGCGATTCACCTTTCACCGGGAATGTAAAGGTCAAAGGGTTTAGCTAAATTAGGGAGTTCCAGGGCAAGGGTCTGAATTGACTGCTCTTTCCATTCTTGAAAGGCCACTTCTGGATTCTATTCAAAAGGATCATCATCTTTTCCTTTCAGTGTTTCATATAGAGGCCCAGCTAGTAGACTGTAGTTAGGGATCCAGAAGCAGCAAACCCTGGCCTCCCCAGGAACCCCTAAGCTGTCTTCTAGTTTTAGAAAGGGGTAAGGCTGCAAATGGTTTCTTCCCTTTCCTGGGATGGGCTTCTCCGACCTTCTGTGAGAATGAAGCCCAGGCAGGTCACCGCAGTCTGTGATATTTGAGCTTTTTCTTGGACAACTTCTATCCTTTATTGGCTTGGTAGTTCAGAGGCCTCCTTAGTAGGGCTGGCGATCAGAATGTCGTCTGCGTACTGAAGGAGGGTTTCCTTTTCCAGAGGTAGAACTTTTAGGTCTTTAGCTAAGCTTTCCCCAAAGATGGTGTGGGAATTTTTGCACCCTTGGGGCAAGACGGCCCGGAAGTATTGTTTTAGTTGTATGTTGAGTCCTGCCACTCACAAGCCAAAATTTCTTGTGACTCTGGGACTAATGGAATACAAAAGAAGGCATCATTGAAGACTAATACAGAATACCATGTCCTGGTGGTTGGTAGAATGACCAGCAGGGTGTAGGAATTAGGAGCAACTGGAGGTATATCCTCGGTGGCTTCACTGACTGTCCTGACATCCTTTACCAGGTCCCCAGCAGCCCATGGGGCTCTCGTGGTCAGACCAATCCCAGAATATGGAGCTCACCTGGGCAGGTACCCCACCCCCACCCCAGCCCACGGGGCTCTCGTGGTCAGGCCCTTCCCAGGATACAGAGCTACCCTTGCAGGTACCGTGGCAGGGCTGGGCACACAGGAACCGTGCACATAGCCCTCATTGCAGAGCACCCCCAGCTCACCTGTCGCTCAGAGCTGGCACAGAGCACCTCAGAGCAGGACTTGAACTAACAAACAGCAGCTGCGACAGGTCTGTGACCCTGGGCATCACTCTGTGCGGCCTCCCTCCACCTGGTCTTCCAGAGACTTCCACTGCACCCGGGGCACCAGGCCTCTGTCTCCAACCACCACCCACCCCTCCTCTCCCTGACTCCTGGGTTCCTCTCATAAGGAGAGGGTTTTCTTGAAGTTGTCTCCCACTCATGGGCCAGATAAAATGATTAGAAAACAAGCCAAAGCTGCAGCCCCTTGTCTATCCTGACTCTCAGGAGCCCACACCTGTTCCTTGGACCTGGCCGGTTCAGCAAGTTCCATTTTCTGCAACTGTGAGCCCCTGAGGGGTGATGATTGGCTGACCTGGGCAGCCTTACCGTGCGGGCCAGCCCTCCCCAGGTGTGCCTGGGTTGAGATCAATATAAATACCACTCCAGGCAGCAAGAGCCCCTGCAGCCGTGCCTGACGCCATTTTCTCTGCCCTGTCAGCAGTCTCGGGGCTGGGCTGGTGGGAGGGAGTGAGAGGCCACGGCTTTGTGGGTGGCCCAGTGTGAGTGGGGTTCTGCTGGACTTTCTGCAGCAGTTGCCAGGCTGCCACCTGCTAAAGAAGAGGATGTGTCACCCATACCTGCTGCTGGAATTTCTCCCTGGGCAGAGGTGAGGAAGGAAAAAAGCAGTGGGGGCAGGGACAGGACGGGTATCTCAGTCAGGGAAATGGAAATCTTCCAGAAGAGCACCCAGGGCCAGGACCATCCTGGCTGGCCTGCAGGCACCAAGTCGGCCGGCATGCTGTCACTCATGTGGCTCTATGGCCCTTCCTCTAGGCTTTCAAGTCCTTGTATATATTCAGGTGTTTTACCTGGGACGGGTGGGAATAGTTCAGCAGCAACTGGCCTGGGGCTCAGCTCACGTTTACTCACAGATGCCTCGGCACGGTGCCCCAGCTTTGCAATGAGGACGCTTGTTGCGTGGGGGCTGCTGGCTGAATGGGAGACGATTCCCCACCACTGGCCAACTTCAGAATTGTTTACAACTGGAGCAAGTGCCCTGATACGGTTTTCCTCTGTGGAACTGGTGGGTTCTGTGTTTTTTTTCTCTTTTTCGTTTTTGCTTCAAGGTAGATTTTATTCCTCTTTTTTGTATTTACAGATATAAGCATGGAAATAATTTATTCATATAAATACATGTATGTGAAGGGAATAATTGTTTTTTCTGTTTTATTTTTTAAATTTTATTTCTTTTTAATTTTGAATTTTATTTTATATTTTTATACAGCAGGTTCTTATTGGTTATCTATTTTATACATATAAATGTATACATGCCAATCCCAGTCTCTCAACTCCTCCCACCACCACCCCCCCAACAGCTTTCCCCCCTTGTTGTCCATACATTTGTTGTCTACATCTGTTGCTCTATTTATGCCTTGCAAAATGGTTAATCTGTACAGTTTTTCTAGGTTCCACATATATGCATGAATATACAAGATTTGTTTTTCTCTTTCTGACTTACTTCACTCTGTATGACAGTCTCTAGATCCATCGACGTCTCTACAAATGACCCAATTTCATTCCTTTTCATGGCTTAGTAATATTCCATTTTATATATGTACCACAGCTTTATGCATTCGTCTGTCTGTGGGCATTTAGGTTGCTTCCATTACCTCGATATTGTAAATAGTGATGCAATGAACATTGCGGTGAATGTCTCGTTTTGATTTATGGTTTTGTCTGGGTATATGTCCAGTACTGGGATTGCTGTATCATATGGTAATTCTATTGTTAGTTTCTTAAGAAACTCCGTATTGTTCTCCGTAGTGACTGTATCAATTTATATTCCCAACAATAGTGGAAGAGGGTTCCTTTTCTCCACACCCTTTCCAGCATTTTTGTTTGTAGATTTTCTCATGATGCCCATTCTATCAGGTGTGAGGTGATACCTCATTGTTGAGTCCATTTTGTTGAGCAAGGGGTAGGTCTTGTCTATTACATATTTGGCTTATTGAATGGTATCTGTGCTAATTTCAAACTCTGGTTTTATGCAGCACCCCAACTCACTTTCCCCCTTAAGGAAGCATAAGTTGGTTTTCTAAACTTGAGACCCTGTTCTGTTTTGTAATTCAGTTCATGTGTAGCCAAGTTCACATTCCGTGTATTAGTGATATCTTATGATGTTTCTTTTTCTGTGTGACATATTTCAGTTAGAATCATCATACCTGAATCCACTCATTATGCTGCTACGGGCCTGATGACATAGATTTCATGGCTGAGTGATTTTGCATTGTACATAAGTACCACAACTTCTTTATCCATTTTTCACTTTCTGCGATATTGAACTGGTACCGTAAACGAGGTTCTTGTAAACAGAGCTGTCCCAAACTGTGGGGTGGCTGTGTCTTTTTGATTTTAATTTCCCTAAGCTATAGGACCATAAGTGGAAGTGCCCTAGGCTCTGTTGCTTTGTTTTTTAGATGTTTCAGGAAACACCATACACTTCTCCCGAGTGTCTGTTGGCAATTTACATCCCGCCCATCAGCATAACAAGGCTCCCAGTTCTCCATGGCCTGTCCTGCCTTTCTGGATTTTACACTTTTCTCAGATGGCCCTTTTGACCGGGGGGAAGTGAGACTTCATTGTAGTGCAGATTTCCTTTGCAAGCTTGCTTGGTTGGCCAAAAAGTGCGTATGCGTTTTTTCCTGATTCAGGAAAAAACGCATACGCCCTTTTTGGCCAAGTGCATCATTGTGGACGTTCTCCCTCTTTTCCTATGCTTTCAATGCAATTCCAGTCTACCTCCTGAAATCGGTTTCCTGCAATTCTGCCCCGCTTTCAAGTCCTCTTGGCAACCTTACCTCAGTATATTTTTGGACGATAGCTGTCATTTATAAGTCTGCAGGTTTGTGAATTGCAGTGCCCCTGAGCTCCTTTCTTCAACTCGCTTTCTTGTGAGCTGGCCACAACACCGCAGGATGGCTTCAGGCCCTAATCTGGTTCCGGCACGACATGCTGAGCCTTTGGTTAATTCCTCTTCCTGGTGGGAAATGAGAGTTAAATTTGCCCGTCCAGACACCTCCAGCTAGTCTCTCATCGGTTCTCCCTATT
This sequence comes from Pseudorca crassidens, assembly GCF_039906515.1. Lineage (NCBI taxonomy): Eukaryota > Metazoa > Chordata > Mammalia > Artiodactyla > Delphinidae > Pseudorca > Pseudorca crassidens. The sequence continues at coordinate 90,050 of NW_027136151.1, forward strand.
CCTGTTCATCTTCCGCAGAAATTGCAAACTGGGCCAAACAGGAGGTTAAAGGCACTGACTCTCCAAGTCGGGAGAGTGTTAGTAAAGCGTCTGGAATGTTGCACCCGAGTACCAGGGGACGAGAACTGAGACATATTGGAACAAGTCTCCCGATCACATGGTTGATCATACTCTGGGTTCCACATGCATGTTTTAGCTGAAGGAAGAATCCCTGAAACCTGGAGAGTTGAGACCCATGGAATGGGTACCATGCAATATGACTTCAAAGTGTCTTCATTTGCTCACCGAACCTCTCCAATCCTATCACTGCTGCGTTTATGCCCCTGTACACACGCTTGATTCCCTTTCGGAGACATAGCAATCCATAGGTTTTAAGATACTTACTAGTCATGTACATTCTTAGGCATTTAATATGGGGTGTTGAGTCCATTTCGTTGAGCAAGGAGTAGCTCTTGTCTATTCCATATTTGGCTTAAGTAACTTTATCTGTGCTCATTTCAATCTCTGGTTTTATGCAGCACCCCAACTCACCTTTCCCCTTAAGCAAGCATAAGTTGGTTTTCTAAATTTGAGACCCTGTTCTGTTTTGGAATTCAGTTCCTGTGTAGCCAAGTTTACATTCCGTGTATTAGTGATATCTTATGATGTTTCTTTTTCTGTGTGACTTATATCAGTTAGAATCATTGTACCTGAATCCACTCATTATGCTGCTACGGGCCTGATGATATAGATTTCATTGCTGAGCGATACTGCATTGTACGTAAGTACCACAAGTTCTTTATCCATTTTTCACTTTCTGTGATATTGAACTTGTACGGTAAATGAGGTTCTTGTAAACAGAGGCGTCCCAAACTTTGGGGTGGCTGTGTCTTTTTGATTTTAATTTCCCTAAGCTATAGGACCATAAGTGGAAGTGCCCTAGGCTCTGTTGCTTTGTTTTTTAGATGTTTCAGGAAACACCATACACTTCTCCCGAGTGTCTGTTGGCAATTTACATCCCGCCCATCAGCATAACAAGGCTCCCAGTTCTCCATGGCCTGTCCTGCCTTTCTGGATTTTACACTTTTTTCAGATGGCCCTTTTGACCGGGGGGAAGTGAGACTTCATTGTAGTGCAGATTTCCTTTGCAAGCTTGCTTGGTTGGCCAAAGAGGGCGTATGCGTTTTTTCCTGAATATATTCAGGAAAAAACGCATACGCCCTTTTTGGCCAAGTGCATCATTGTGGACGTTCTGCCTCTTTTCCTATGCTTTCAATGCAATTCCAGTCTACCTCCTGAAATCGGTTTCCTGCAATTCTGCCCCGCTTTCAAGTCCTCTTGGCAGCCTTACTTCAGTATATTTTTGGACGATAGCTGTCATTTATAACTCTGCAGGTTTGTGAATTACAGTGCCCCTGAGCTCCTTTCTTCAACTCGCTTTCTTGTGAGCTGGCCGCAACACCACAGGATTGCTTCAGGCCCTAATCTGGTTCCGGCACGGCACGCTGAGCCTTTGGTTAATTCCTCTTCCTGGTGGGAAATGAGAGTTAAATTTGCCCGTCCAGACACCTCCAGCTAGTCTCTCATTGGTTCTCGCTATTCCTGTTCATCTTCCGCAGAAATTGCAAACTGGGCCAAACAGGAGGTTAAAGGGACTGACTCTCCAAGTCGGGAGAGTGTTAGTAAAGCGTCTGGAATGTTGCACCCGAGTACCAGGGTACGAAAACTAAGACATATTTGAACACGTCTCCCGATCACATGGTTGATCATACTCTAGGTTCCACATGCATGTTTTAGCTGAAGGAAGAATACCTTAAACCTGGGTAGTTGAAACCCGTGGAATGGGTACCATGCAATATGACTTCAAAGGGTCTTCATTTGCTCACCGAACCTCTCCAATCCTATCACTGCTGCTTTTATGCCCCTGTACCCACGCTTGATTCTCTTTCGGAGACATAGCAATCCATAGGTTTTAAGATACTTACTAATCAGGTACATTCTTAGGAGTTTAATATGGGGTGTTGAGTCCATTTCGTTGAACAAGGAGTAGCTCTTGTCTATTCCATATTTGGCTTAAGGAACTTTATCTGTGCTCATTTCAATCTCTGGTTTTATGCAGCACCCCAACTCACCTTTACCCTTAAGCAAGCATAAGTTGGTTTTCTAAATTTGAGACCCTGTTCTGTTCTGTAATTCAGTTCCTGTGTAGCCAAGTTTACATTCCGTGTATTACTGATATCTTATGATGTTTCTTTTTCTGTGTGACTTATTTCAGTTAGAATCATCATACCTGAATCCACTCATTATGCTTCTAAGGGCCTGATGACATAGATTTCATTGCTGAGTGATATTGCTTTGTAAGTAAATACCACAACTTCTTTATCCATTTTTCACTTTCTGCGATGTTGAACTTGTATTGTAAACGAGGTTCTTGTAAACAGAGGCGTCGCAAACTTTGGGGTGGATGTGTCTTTTTGATTTTAATTTCCCTAAGCTATAGGACCATAAGTGGAAGTGCCCTAGGCTCTGTTGCTTTGTTTTTTAGATGTTTCAGGAAACACCATACACTTCTCCCGAGTGTCTGTTGGCAATTTACATCCCGCCCATCAGCATAACAAGGCTCCCAGTTCTCCATGGCCTGTCCTGCCTTTCTGGATTTTACACTTTTTTCAGATGGCCCTTTTGACCGGGGGGAAGTGAGACTTCATTGTAGTGCAGATTTCCTTTGCAAGTTTGCTTGGTTGGCCAAAAAGGGCGTATGCGTTTTTTCCTGAATATATTCAGGAAAAAACACATACGCCCTTTTTGGCCAAGTGCATCATTGTGGACGTTCTGCCTCTTTTCCTATGCTTTCAATGCAATTCCAGTCTACCTCCTGAAATCGGTTTCCTGCAATTCTGCCCCGCTTTCAAGTCCTCTTGGCAGCCTTACTTCAGTATATTTTGGGATGATAGCTGTCATTTATAACTCTGCAGGTTTGTGAATTACAGTGCCCCTGAGCTCCTTTCTTCAACTCGCTTTCTTTTGAGCTGGCCGCAAAACCACAGGATGGCTTCAGGCCCTAATCTGGTTCCGGCACGGCACGCTGAGCCTTTGGTTAATTCCTCTTCCTGGTGGGAAATGAGAGTTAAATTTGCCCGTCCAGACACCTCCAGCTAGTCTCTCATTGGTTCTCGCTATTCCTGTTCATCTTCCGCAGAAATTGCAAACTGGGCCAAACAGGAGGTTAAAGGGACTGACTCTCGAAGTCGGGAGGATGTTAGTAAAGCGTCTGGAATGTTGCACCCGAGTACCAGGGTACGAAAACTGAGACATATTTCAACACGTCTCCCGATCACATGGTTGATCATACTCTAGGTTCCACATGCATGTTTTAGCTGAAGGAAGAATACCTTAAACCTGGGTAGTTGAAACCCGTGGAATGGGTACCATGCAATATGACTTCAAAGGGTCTTCATTTGCTCACCGAACCTCTCCAATCCTATCACTGCTGCGTTTATGCCCCTGTACACATGCTTGATTCTCTTTCGGAGACATAGCAATCCATAGGTTTTAAGATACTTACTAGTCAGGTACATTCTTAGGCGTTTAATATGCGGTGTTGAGTCCATTTCGTTGAGCAAGGAGTAGCTCTTGTCTATTCCATATTTGGCTTAAGGAACTTTATCTGTGCTCATTTCAATCTCTGGTTTTATGCAGCACCCCAACTCACCTTTCCCCTTAAGCAAGCATAAGTTGGTTTTCTAAATTTGAGACCCTGTTCTGTTTTGGAATTCAGTTCCTGTGTAGCCAAGTTTACATTCCGTGTATTAGTGATATCTTATGATGTTTCTTTTCCTGTGTGACTTATATCAGTTAGAATCATTGTACCTGAATCCACTCATTATGCTGCTACGGGCCTGATGATATAGATTTCATTGCTGAGCGATACTGCATTGTACGTAAGTACCACAAGTTCTTTATCCATTTTTCACTTTCTGTGATATTGAACTTGTACGGTAAATGAGGTTCTTGTAAACAGAGGCGTCCCAAACTTTGGGGTGGCTGTGTCTTTTTGATTTTAATTTCCCTAAGCTATAGGACCATAAGTGGAAGTGCCCTAGGCTCTGTTGCTTTGTTTTTTAGATGTTTCAGGAAACACCATACACTTCTCCCGAGTGTCTGTTGGCAATTTACATCCCGCCCATCAGCATAACAAGGCTCCCAGTTCTCCATGGCCTGTCCTGCCTTTCTGGATTTTACACTTTTTTCAGATGGCCCTTTTGACCGGGGGGAAGTGAGACTTCATTGTAGTGCAGATTTCCTTTGCAAGCTTGCTTGGTTGGCCAAAGAGGGCGTATGCGTTTTTTCCTGAATATATTCAGGAAAAAACGCATACGCCCTTTTTGGCCAAGTGCATCATTGTGGACGTTCTGCCTCTTTTCCTATGCTTTCAATGCAATTCCAGTCTACCTCCTGAAATCGGTTTCCTGCAATTCTGCCCCGTTTTCAAGTCCTCTTGGCAGCCTTACTTCAGTATATTTTTGGACGATAGCTGTCATTTATAACTCTGCAGGTTTGTGAATTACAGTGCCCCTGAGCTCCTTTCTTCAACTCGCTTTCTTGTGAGCTGGCCGCAACACCACAGGATTGCTTCAGGCCCTAATCTGGTTCCGGCACGGCACGCTGAGCCTTTGGTTAATTCCTCTTCCTGGTGGGAAATGAGAGTTAAATTTGCCCGTCCAGACACCTCCAGCTAGTCTCTCATTGGTTCTCGCTATTCCTGTTCATCTTCCGCAGAAATTGCAAACTGGGCCAAACAGGAGGTTAAAGGGACTGACTCTCCAAGTCGGGAGAGTGTTAGTAAAGCGTCTGGAATGTTGCACCCGAGTACCAGGGTACGAAAACTAAGACATATTTGAACACGTCTCCCGATCACATGGTTGATCATACTCTAGGTTCCACATGCATGTTTTAGCTGAAGGAAGAATACCTTAAACCTGGGTAGTTGAAACCCGTGGAATGGGTACCATGCAATATGACTTCAAAGGGTCTTCATTTGCTCACCGAACCTCTCCAATCCTATCACTGCTGCTTTTATGCCCCTGTACCCACGCTTGATTCTCTTTCGGAGACATAGCAATCCATAGGTTTTAAGATACTTACTAATCAGGTACATTCTTAGGAGTTTAATATGGGGTGTTGAGTCCATTTCGTTGAACAAGGAGTAGCTCTTGTCTATTCCATATTTGGCTTAAGGAACTTTATCTGTGCTCATTTCAATCTCTGGTTTTATGCAGCACCCCAACTCACCTTTACCCTTAAGCAAGCATAAGTTGGTTTTCTAAATTTGAGACCCTGTTCTGTTCTGTAATTCAGTTCCTGTGTAGCCAAGTTTACATTCCGTGTATTACTGATATCTTATGATGTTTCTTTTTCTGTGTGACTTATTTCAGTTAGAATCATCATACCTGAATCCACTCATTATGCTTCTAAGGGCCTGATGACATAGATTTCATTGCTGAGTGATATTGCTTTGTAAGTAAATACCACAACTTCTTTATCCATTTTTCACTTTCTGCGATGTTGAACTTGTATTGTAAACGAGGTTCTTGTAAACAGAGGCGTCGCAAACTTTGGGGTGGATGTGTCTTTTTGATTTTAATTTCCCTAAGCTATAGGACCATAAGTGGAAGTGCCCTAGGCTCTGTTGCTTTGTTTTTTAGATGTTTCAGGAAACACCATACACTTCTCCCGAGTGTCTGTTGGCAATTTACATCCCGCCCATCAGCATAACAAGGCTCCCAGTTCTCCATGGCCTGTCCTGCCTTTCTGGATTTTACACTTTTTTCAGATGGCCCTTTTGACCGGGGGGAAGTGAGACTTCATTGTAGTGCAGATTTCCTTTGCAAGTTTGCTTGGTTGGCCAAAAAGGGCGTATGCGTTTTTTCCTGAATATATTCAGGAAAAAACACATACGCCCTTTTTGGCCAAGTGCATCATTGTGGACGTTCTGCCTCTTTTCCTATGCTTTCAATGCAATTCCAGTCTACCTCCTGAAATCGGTTTCCTGCAATTCTGCCCCGCTTTCAAGTCCTCTTGGCAGCCTTACTTCAGTATATTTTGGGATGATAGCTGTCATTTATAACTCTGCAGGTTTGTGAATTACAGTGCCCCTGAGCTCCTTTCTTCAACTCGCTTTCTTTTGAGCTGGCCGCAATACCACAGGATGGCTTCAGGCCCTAATCTGGTTCCGGCACGGCACGCTGAGCCTTTGGTTAATTCCTCTTCCTGGTGGGAAATGAGAGTTAAATTTGCCCGTCCAGACACCTCCAGCTAGTCTCTCATTGATTCTCGCTATTCCTGTTCATCTTCCGCAGAAATTGCAAACTGGGCCAAACAGGAGGTTAAAGGGACTGACTCTCCAAGTCGGGAGGATGTTAGTAAAGCGTCTGGAATGTTGCACCCGAGTACCAGGGTACGAAAACTGAGACATATTTCAACACGTCTCCCGATCACATGGTTGATCATACTCTAGGTTCCACATGCATGTTTTAGCTGAAGGAAGAATACCTTAAACCTGGGTAGTTGAAACCCGTGGAATGGGTACCATGCAATATGACTTCAAAGGGTCTTCATTTGCTCACCGAACCTCTCCAATCCTATCACTGCTGCGTTTATGCCCCTGTACACATGCTTGATTCTCTTTCGGAGACATAGCAATCCATAGGTTTTAAGATACTTACTAGTCAGGTACATTCTTAGGCGTTTAATATGCGGTGTTGAGTCCATTTCGTTGAGCAAGGAGTAGCTCTTGTCTATTCCATATTTGGCTTAAGGAACTTTATCTGTGCTCATTTCAATCTCTGGTTTTATGCAGCACCCCAACTCACCTTTACCCTTAAGCAAGCATAAGTTGGTTTTCTAAATTTGAGACCCTGTTCTGTTCTGTAATTCAGTTCCTGTGGAGCCAAGTTTACATTCCGTGTATTACTGATATCTTATGATGTTTCTTTTTCTGTGTGACTTATTTCAGTTAGAATCATCATACCTGAATCCACTCATTGTGCTGCTAAGGGCCTGATGACATAGATTTCATTGCTGAGTGATATTGCTTTGTAAGTAAATACCACAACTTCTTTATCCATTTTTCACTTTCTGCGATGTTGAACTTGTACTGTAAACGAGGTTCTTGTAAACAGAGGCGTCCCAAACTTTGGGGTGGCTGTGTCTTTTTGATTTTAATTTCCCTAAGCTATAGGACCATAAGTGGAAGTGCCCTAGGCTCTGTTGCTTTGTTTTTTAGATGTTTCAGGAAACACCATACACTTCTCCCGAGTGTCTGTTGGCAATTTACATCCCGCCCATCAGCATAACAAGGCTCCCAGTTCTCCATGGCCTGTCCTGCCTTTCTGGATTTTACACTTTTTTCAGATGGCCCTTTTGACCGGGGGGAAGTGAGACTTCATTGTAGTGCAGATTTCCTTTGCAAGTTTGCTTAGTTGGCCAAAAAGGACGTATGCGTTTTTTCCTGAATATATTCAGGAAAAAATGCATACGTCCTTTTTGGCCAAGTGCATCATTGTGGATGTTCTGCCTCTTTTCCTATGCTTTCAATGCAATTCCAGTCTACCTCCTGAAATCGGTTTCCTGCAATTCTGCCCCGCTTTCAAGTCCTCTTCGCAGCCTTACTTCAGTATATTTTTGGACGATAGCTGTCATTTATAACTCTGCAGGTTTGTGAATTACAGTGGCCCTGAGCTCCTTTCTTCAACTCGCTTTCTTGTGACCTGGCCGCAACACCACAGGATGGCTTCAGGCCCTAATCTGGTTCCGGCACGGCACGCTGAGCCTTTGGTTAATTCCTCTTCCTGGTGGGAAATGAGAGTTAAATTTGCCCGTCCAGACACCTCCAGCTAGTCTCTCATTGGTTCTCGCTATTCCTGTTCATCTTCCACAGAAATTGCAAACTGGGCCAAAGAGGAGGTTAAAGGGACTGACTCTCCAAGTCGGGAGGGTGTTAGTAAAGCGTCTGGAATGTTGCACCCGAGTACCAGGGTACGAAAACTGAGACATATTTGAACACGTCTCCCGATCACATGGTTGATCATACTCTAGGTTCCACATGCATGTTTTAGCTGAAGGAAGAATACCTTAAACCTGGGTAGTTGAAACCCGTGGAATGGGTACCATGCAATATGACTTCAGAGGGTCTTCATTTGCTCACCGAACCTCTCCAATCCTATCACTGCTGCGTTTATGCCCCTGTACACATGCTTGATTCTCTTTCGGAGACATAGCAATCCATAGGTTTTAAGATACTTACTAGTCAGGTACATTCTTAGGCGTTTAATATGGGGTGTTGAGTCCATATCGTTGAGCAAGGAGTAGCTCTTGTCTATTCCATATTTGGCTTAAGGAACTTTATCTGTGCTCATTTCGATCTCTGGTTTTATGCAGCACCCCAACTCACCTTTACCCTTAAGCAAGCATAAGTTGGTTTTCTAAATTTGAGACCCTGTTCTGTTCTGTAATTCAGTTCCTGTGTAGCCAAGTTTACATTCCGTGTATTACTGATATCTTATGATGTTTCTTTTTCTGTGTGACTTATATCAGTTAGAATCATCATACCTGAATCCACTCATTGTGCTGCTAAGGGCCTGATGACATAGATTTCATTGCTGAGTGATATTGCTTTGTAAGTAAATACCACAACTTCTTTATCCATTTTTCACTTTCTGCGATGTTGCACTTGTACTGTAAACGAGGTTCTTGTAAACAGAGGCGTCCCAAACTTTGGGGTGGCTGTGTCTTTTTGATTTTAATTTCCCTAAGCTATAGGACCATAAGTGGAAGTGCCCTAGGCTCTGTTGCTTTGTTTTTTAGATGTTTCAGGAAACACCATACACTTCTCCCGAGTGGCTGTTGGCAATTTACATCCCGCCCATCAGCATAACAAGGCTCCCAGTTCTCCATGGCCTGTCCTGCCTTTCTGGATTTTACACTTTTTTCAGATGGCCCTTTTGACCGGGGGGAAGTGAGACTTCATTGTAGTGCAGATTTCCTTTGCAAGTTTGCTTGGTTGGCCAAAAAGGGCGTATGCGTTTTTTCCTGAATATATTCAGGAAAAAACGCATACGCCCTTTTTGGCCAAGTGCATCATTGTGGACGTTCTGCCTCTTTTCCTATGCTTTCAATGCAATTCCAGTCTACCTCCTGAAATCGGTTTCCTGCAATTCTGCCCCGCTTTCAAGTCCTCTTGGCAGCCTTACTTCAGTATATTTTTGGACGATAGCTGTCATTTATAACTCTGCAGGTTTGTGAATTACAGTGCCCCTGAGCTCCTTTCTTCAACTCGCTTTCTTGTGACCTGGCCGCAACACCGCAGGATGGCTTCAGGCCCTAATCTGGTTCCGGCACGGCAAGCTGAGCCTTTGGTTAATTCCTCTTCCTGGTGGGAAATGAGAGTTAAATTTGCCCGTCCAGACACCTCCAGCTAGTCTCTCATTGGTTCTCGCTATTCCTGTTCATCTTCCGCAGAAATTGCAAACTGGGCCAAACAGGAGGTTAAAGGGACTGACTCTCCAAGTCGGGAGGGTGTTAGTAAAGCGTCTGGAATGTTGCACCCGAGTACCAGGGTACGAAAACTGAGACATATTTGAACACGTTTCCCGATCACATGGTTGATCATACTCTAGTTTCCACATGCATGTTTTAGCTGAAGGTAGAATACCTTAAACCTGGGTAGTTGAAACCCGTGGAATGGGTACCATGCAATATGACTTCAAAGGGTCTTCATTTGCTCACCGAACCTCTCCAATCCTATCACTGCTGCGTTTATGCCCCTGTACACATGCTTGATTCTCTTTCGGAGACATAGCAATCCATAGGTTTTAAGATACTTACTAGTCAGGTACATTCTTAGGCGTTTAATATGCGGTGTTGAGTCCATTTCGTTGAGCAAGGAGTAGCTCTTGTCTATTCCATATTTGGCTTAAGGAACTTTATCTGTGCTCATTTCAATCTCTGGTTTTATGCAGCACCCCAACTCACCTTTACCCTTAAGCAAGCATAAGTTGGTTTTCTAAATTTGAGACCCTGTTCTGTTCTGTAATTCAGTTCCTGTGTAGCCAAGTTTACATTCCGTGTATTACTGATATCTTATGATGTTTCTTTTTCTGTGTGACTTATTTCAGTTAGAATCATCATACCTGAATCCACTCATTGTGCTGCTAAGGGCCTGATGACATAGATTTCATTGCTGAGTGATATTGCTTTGTAAGTAAATACCACAACTTCTTTATCCATTTTTCACTTTCTGCGATGTTGAACTTGTACTGTAAACGAGGTTCTTGTAAACAGAGGCGTCCCAAACTTTGGGGTGGCTGTGTCTTTTTGATTTTAATTTCCCTAAGCTATAGGACCATAAGTGGAAGTGCCCTAGGCTCTGTTGCTTTGTTTTTTAGATGTTTCAGGAAACACCATACACTTCTCCCGAGTGGCTGTTGGCAATTTACATCCCGCCCATCAGCATAACAAGGCTCCCAGTTCTCCATGGCCTGTCCTGCCTTTCTGGATTTTACACTTTTTTCAGATGGCCCTTTTGACCGGGGGGAAGTGAGACTTCATTGTAGTGCAGATTTCCTTTGCAAGCTTGCTTGGTTGGCCAAAAAGGGCGTATGCGTTTTTTCCTGAATATATTCAGGAAAAAACGCATACGCCCTTTTTGGCCAAGTGCATCATTGTGGACGTTCTGCCTCTTTTCCTATGCTTTCAATGCAATTCCAGTCTACCTCCTGAAATCGGTTTCCTGCAATTCTGCCCCGCTTTCAAGTCCTCTTGGCAGCCTTACTTCAGTATATTTTTGGACGATAGCTGTCATTTATAACTCTGCAGGTTTGTGAATTACAGTGCCCCTGAGCTCCTTTCTTCAACTAGCTTTCTTGTGACCTGGCCGCAACACCGCAGGATGGCTTCAGGCCCTAATCTGGTTCCGGCACGGCACGCTGAGCCTTTGGTTAATTCCTCTTCCTGGTGGGAAATGAGAGTTAAATTTGCCCGTCCAGACACCTCCAGCTAGTCTCTCATTGGTTCTCGCTATTCCTGTTCATCTTCCGCAGAAATTGCAAACTGGGCCAAACAGGAGGTTAAAGGGACTGACTCTCCAAGTCGGGAGGGTGTTAGTAAAGCGTCTGGAATGTTGCACCCGAGTACCAGGGTACGAAAACTGAGACATATTTGAACACGTTTCCCGATCACATGGTTGATCGTACTCTAGGTTCCACATGCATGTTTTAGCTGAAGGAAGAATACCTTAAACCTGGGTAGTTGAAACCCGTGGAATGGGTACTATGCAATATGACTTCAAAGGGTCTTCATTTGCTCACCGAACCTCTCCAATCCTATCACTGCTGCGTTTATGCCCCTGTACACATGCTTGATTCTCTTTCGGAGACATAGCAATCCATAGGTTTTAAGATACTTACTAGTCAGGTACATTCTTAGGCGTTTAATATGCGGTGTTGAGTCCATTTCGTTGAGCAAGGAGTAGCTCTTGTCTATTCCATATTTGGCTTAAGGAACTTTATCTGTGCTCATTTCAATCTCTGGTTTTATGCAGCACCCCAACTCACCTTTACCCTTAAGCAAGCATAAGTTGGTTTTCTAAATTTGAGACCCTGTTCTGTTCTGTAATTCAGTTCTTGTGTAGCCAAGTTTACATTCCGTGTATTACTGATATCTTATGATGTTTCTTTTTCTGTGTGACTTATTTCAGTTAGAATCATCATACCTGAATCCACTCATTGTGCTGCTAAGGGCCTGATGACATAGATTTCATTGCTGAGTGATATTGCTTTGTAAGTAAATACCACAACTTCTTTATCCATTTTTCACTTTCTGCGATGTTGAACTTGTACTGTAAATGAGGTTCTTGTAAACAGAGGCGTCCCAAACTTTGGGGTGGCTGTGTCTTTTTGATTTTAATTTCCCTAAGCTATAGGACCATAAGTGGAAGTGCCCTAGGCTCTGTTGCTTTGTTTTTTAGATGTTTCAGGAAACACCATACACTTCTCCCGAGTGTCTGTTGGCAATTTACATCCCGCCCATCAGCATAACAAGGCTCCCAGTTCTCCATGGCCTGTCCTGCCTTTCTGGATTTTACACTTTTTTCAGATGGCCCTTTTGACCGGGGGGAAGTGAGACTTCATTGTAGTGCAGATTTCCTTTGCAAGCTTGCTTGGTTGGCCAAAAAGGGCGTATGCGTTTTTTCCTGAATATATTCAGGAAAAAACGCATACGCCCTTTTTGGCCAAGTGCATCATTGTGGACGTTCTGCCTCTTTTCCTATGCTTTCAATGCAATTCCAGTCTACCTCCTGAAATCGGTTTCCTGCAATTCTGCCCCGCTTTCAAGTCCTCTTGGCAGCCTTACTTCAGTATATTTTTGGACGATAGCTGTCATTTATAACTCTGCAGGTTTGTGAATTACAGTGCCCCTGAGCTCCTTTCTTCAACTCGCTTTCTTTTGAGCTGGCCGCAACACCGCAGGATTGCTTCAGGCCCTAATCTGGTTCCGGCACGGCAAGCTGAGCCTTTGGTTAATTCCTCTTCCTGGTGGGAAATGAGAGTTAAATTTGCCCGTCCAGACACCTCCAGCTAGTCTCTCATTGGTTCTCGCTATTCCTGTTCATCTTCCACAGAAATTGCAAACTGGGCCAAACAGGAGGTTAAAGGGACTGACTCTCCAAGTCGGGAGGGTGTTAGTAAAGCGTCTGGAATGTTGCACCCGAGTACCAGGGTACGAAAACTGAGACATATTTGAACACGTTTCCCGATCACATGGTTGATCATACTCTAGTTTCCACATGCATGTTTTAGCTGAAGGTAGAATACCTTAAACCTGGGTAGTTGAAACCCGTGGAATGGGTACCATGCAATATGACTACAAAGGGTCTTCATTTGCTCACCGAACCTCTCCAATCCTATCACTGCTGCGTTTATGCCCCTGTACACATGCTTGATTCTCTTTTGGAGACATAGCAATCCATAGGTTTTAAGATACTTACTAGTCAGGTACATTCTTAGGCGTTTAATATGCGGTGTTGAGTCCATTTCGTTGAGCAAGGAGTAGCTCTTGTCTATTCCATATTTGGCTTAAGGAACTTTATCTGTGCTCATTTCAATCTCTGGTTTTATGCAGCACCCCAACTCACCTTTACCCTTAAGCAAGCATAAGTTGGTTTTCTAAATTTGAGACCCTGTTCTGTTCTGTAATTCAGTTCCTGTGTAGCCAAGTTTACATTCCGTGTATTAGTGATATCTTATGATGTTTCTTTTTCTGTGTGACTTATTTCAGTTAGAATCATCATACCTGAATCCACTCATTGTGCTGCTAAGGGCCTGATGACATAGATTTCATTGCTGAGTGATATTGCTTTGTAAGTAAATACCACAACTTCTTTATCCATTTTTCACTTTCTGCAATGTTGAACTTGTACTGTAAACGAGGTTCTTGTAAACAGAGGCGTCCCAAACTTTGGGGTGGCTGTGTCTTTTTGATTTTAATTTCCCTAAGCTATAGGACCATAAGTGGAAGTGCCCTAGGCTCTGTTGCTTTGTTTTTTAGATGTTTCAGGAAACACCATACACTTCTCCCGAGTGTCTGTTGACAATTTACATCCCGCCCATCAGCATAACAAGGCTCCCAGTTCTCCATGGCCTGTCCTGCCTTTCTGGATTTTACACTTTTTTCAGATGGCCCTTTTGACCGGGGGGAAGTGAGACTTCATTGTAGTGCAGATTTCCTTTGCAAGCTTGCTTGGTTGGCCAAAAAGGGCGTATGCGTTTTTTCCTGAATATATTCAGGAAAAAACGCATACGCCCTTTTTGGCCAAGTGCATCATTGTGGACGTTCTGCCTCTTTTCCTATGCTTTCAATGCAATTCCAGTCTACCTCCTGAAATCGGTTTCCTGCAATTCTGCCCCGCTTTCAAGTCCTCTTGGCAGCCTTACTTCAGTATATTTTTGGACGATAGCTGTCATTTATAACTCTGCAGGTTTGTGAATTACAGTGCCCCTGAGCTCCTTTCTTCAACTCGCTTTCTTTTGAGCTGGCCGCAACACCGCAGGATGGCTTCAGGCCCTAATCTGGTTCCGGCACGGCACGCTGAGCCTTTGGTTAATTCCTCTTCCTGGTGGGAAATGAGAGTTAAATTTGCCCGTCCAGACACCTCCAGCTAGTCTCTCATTGGTTCTCGCTATTCCTGTTCATCTTCCACAGAAATTGCAAACTGGGCCAAACAGGAGGTTAAAGGGACTGACTCTCCAAGTCGGGAGGGTGTTAGTAAAGCGTCTGGAATGTTGCACCCCAGTACCAGGGGAGGAAAACTGAGACATATTTGAACACGTCTACCGTTCACACGGTTGATCATACTCTGGGTTCCACATGCATGTTTTAGCTGAAGGAAGAATACCTTAAACCTGGAGAGTTGAGACCCGTGTAATCGGTACCATGCAATGTCACTTCAAAGGGTCTTCATTTGCTCACCGAACTTCTCCAATCCTATCACTGCTGCGTTTATCCCCCTGTACAGACGCTTGATTCTCTTTTGGAGACATAGCAATCCATAGGTTTTAAGATACTTACTAGTCAGGTACATTCTTAGGCATTTAATATGGGGTGTTGAGTCTATTTCGTTGAGCAAGGAGTAGCTCTTATCTATTCCATATTTGGATTAAGGAACTTTATCTGTGCTCATTTCAATCTCTGGTTTTATGCAGCACCCCAACTCACCTTTCCGCTTAAGCAAGCATAAGTTGGTTTTCTAAATTTGAGACCCTGTTCTGTTTTGGAATTCAGTTCCTGTGTAGCCAAGTTTACATTCTGTGTATTAGTGATATCTTATGATGTTTCTTTTTCTGTGTGACTTATTTCAGTTAGAATCATCATACCTGAATCCACTCATTATGCTGCTACGGGCCTGATGACATAGATTTCATTGTTGAGTGATACTGCATTGTACGTAAGTACCACAACTTCTTTATCCATTTTTCACTTTCTGTGATATTGAACTTGTACGGTAAATGAGGTTCTTGTAAACAGAGGCGTCCCAAACTTTGGGGTGGCTGTGTCTTTTTGATTTTAATTTCCCTAAGCTATAGGACCATAAGTGGAAGTGCCCTAGGCTCTGTTGCTTTGTTTTTTAGATGTTTCAGGAAACACCATACACTTCTCCCGAGTGTCTGTTGGCAATTTACATCCCGCCCATCAGCATAACAAGGCTCCCAGTTCTCCATGGCCTGTCCTGCCTTTCTGGATTTTACACTTTATTCAGATGGCCCTTTTGACCGGGGGGAAGTGAGACTTCATTGTAGTGCAGATTTCCTTTGCAAGCTTGCTTGGTTGGCCAAAAAGGGCGTATGCGTTTTTTCCTGAATATATTCAGGAAAAAACGCATACGCCCTTTTTGGCCAAGTGCATCATTGTGGACGTTCTGCCTCTTTTCCTATGCTTTCAATGCAATTCCAGTCTACCTCCTGAAATCGGTTTCCTGCAATTCTGCCCCGCTTTCAAGTCCTCTTGGCAGCCTTACTTCAGTATATTTTTGGACGATAGCTGTCATTTATAACTCTGCAGGTTTGTGAATTACAGTGCCCCTGAGCTCCTTTCTTCAACTCGCTTTCTTTTGAGCTGGCCGCAACACCGCAGGATGGCTTCAGGCCCTAATCTGGTTCCGGCACGGCAAGCTGAGCCTTTGGTTAATTCCTCTTCCTGGTGGGAAATGAGAGTTAAATTTGCCCGTCCAGACACCTCCAGCTAGTCTCTCATTGGTTCTCGCTATTCCTGTTCATCTTCCACAGAAATTGCAAACTGGGCCAAACAGGAGGTTAAAGGGACTGACTCTCCAAGTCGGGAGGGTGTTAGTAAAGCGTCTGGAATGTTGCACCCGAGTACCAGGGTACGAAAACTGAGACATATTTGAACACGTTTCCCGATCACATGGTTGATCATACTCTAGTTTCCACATGCATGTTTTAGCTGAAGGTAGAATACCTTAAACCTGGGTAGTTGAAACCCGTGGAATGGGTACCATGCAATATGACTTCAAAGGGTCTTCATTTGCTCACCGAACCTCTCCAATCCTATCACTGCTGCGTTTATGCCCCTGTACACATGCTTGATTCTCTTTCGGAGACATAGCAATCCATAGGTTTTAAGATACTTACTAGTCAGGTACATTCTTAGGCGTTTAATATGCGGTGTTGAGTCCATTTCGTTGAGCAAGGTGTAGCTCTTGTCTATTCCATATTTGGCTTAAGGAACTTTATCTGTGCTCATTTCAATCTCTGGTTTTATGCAGCACCCCAACTCACCTTTACCCTTAAGCAAGCATAAGTTGGTTTTCTAAATTTGAGACCCTGTTCTGTTCTGTAATTCAGTTCCTGTGTAGCCAAGTTTACATTCCGTGTATTACTGATATCTTATGATGTTTCTTTTTCTGTGTGACTTATATCAGTTAGAATCATCATACCTGAATCCACTCATTGTGCTGCTAAGGGCCTGATGACATAGATTTCATTGCTGAGTGATATTGCTTTGTAAGTAAATACCACAACTTCTTTATCCATTTTTCACTTTCTGCGATGTTGAACTTGTACTGTAAACGAGGTTCTTGTAAACAGAGGCGTCCCAAACTTTGGGGTGGCTGTGTCTTTTTGATTTTAATTTCCCTAAGCTATAGGACCATAAGTGGAAGTGCCCTAGGCTCTGTTGCTTTGTTTTTTAGATGTTTCAGGAAACACCATACACTTCTCCCGAGTGTCTGTTGGCAATTTACATCCCGCCCATCAGCATAACAAGGCTCCCAGTTCTCCATGGCCTGTCCTGCCTTTCTGGATTTTACACTTTTTTCAGATGGCCCTTTTGACCGGGGGAAAGTGAGACTTCATTGTAGTGCAGATTTCCTTTGCAAGCTTGCTTGGTTGGCCAAAAAGGGCGTATGCGTTTTTTCCTGAATATATTCAGGAAAAAACGCATACGCCCTTTTTGGCCAAGTGCATCATTGTGGACGTTCTGCCTCTTTTCCTATGCTTTCAATGCAATTCCAGTCTACCTCCTGAAATCGGTTTCCTGCAATTCTGCCCCGCTTTCAAGTCCTCTTGGCAGCCTTACTTCAGTATATTTTTGGACGATAGCTGTCATTTATAACTCTGCAGGTTTGTGAATTACAGTGCCCCTGAGCTCCTTTCTTCAACTCGCTTTCTTGTGACCTGGCCGCAACACCGCAGGATGGCTTCAGGCCCTAATCTGGTTCCGGCACGGCACGCTGAGCCTTTGGTTAATTCCTCTTCCTGGTGGGAAATGAGAGTTAAATTTGCCCGTCCAGACACCTCCAGCTAGTCTCTCATTGGTTCTTGCTATTCCTGTTCATCTTCCACAGAAATTGCAAATTGGGCCAAACAGGAGGTTAAAGGGACTGACTCTCCAAGTCGGGAGGATGTTAGTAAAGCGTCTGGAATGTTGCACCCGAGTACCAGGGTACGAAAACTGAGACATATTTGAACACGTTTCCCGATCACATGGTTGATCATACTCTAGTTTCCACATGCATGTTTTAGCTGAAGGTAGAATACCTTAAACCTGGGTAGTTGAAACCCGTGGAATGGGTACCATGCAATATGACTTCAAAGGGTCTTCATTTGCTCACCGAACCTCTCCAATCCTATCACTGCTGCGTTTATGCCCCTGTACACATGCTTGATTCTCTTTCGGAGACATAGCAATCCATAGGTTTTAAGATAC
The DNA here is from genome assembly GCF_039906515.1 of Pseudorca crassidens. Taxonomy (NCBI): domain Eukaryota; kingdom Metazoa; phylum Chordata; class Mammalia; order Artiodactyla; family Delphinidae; genus Pseudorca; species Pseudorca crassidens. The sequence goes on from NW_027136151.1 coordinate 107,810, forward strand.
TTACTAGTCAGGTACATTCTTAGGCATTTAATATGCGGTGTTGAGTCCATTTCGTTGAGCAAGGAGTAGCTCTTGTCTCTTCCATATTTGGCTTCAGGAACTTTATCTGTGCTCATTTCAATCTCTGGTTTTATGCAGCACCCCAACTCACCTTTCCCCTTAAGCAAGCATAAGTTGGTTTTCTAAATTTGAGACCCTGTTCTGTTTTGGAATTCAGTTCCTGTGTAGCCAAGTTTACATTCTGTGTATTAGTGATATCTTATGATGTTTCTTTTTCTGTGTGACTTATTTCAGTTAGAATCATCGTACCTGAATCCACTCATTATGCTGCTACGGACCTGATGACATAGATTTCATTGTTGAGTGATACTGCATTGTACGTAAGTACCACAACTTCTTTATCCATTTTTCACTTTCTGCGATGTTGAACTTGTACTGTAAACGAGGTTCTTGTAAACAGAGGCGTCCCAAACTTTGGGGTGGCTGTGTCTTTTTGATTTTAATTTCCCTAATCTATAGGACCATAAGTGGAAGTGCCCTAGGCTCTGTTGCTTTGTCTTTTAGATGTTTCAGGAAACACCATACACTTCTCCCGAGTGTCTGTTGGCAATTTACATCCCTCCCATCAGCATAAAAAGGCTCCCAGTTCTCCATGGCCTGTCCTGCCTTTCTGGATTTTACACTTTTTTCAGATGGCCCTTTTGACCGGGGGGAAGTGAGACTTCATTGTAGTGCAGATTTCCTTTGCAAGCTTGCTTGGTTGGCCAAAAAGGGCGTATGCGTTTTTTCCTGAATATATTCAGGAAAAAACGCATACGCCCTTTTTGGCCAAGTGCATCATTGTGGACGTTCTGCCTCTTTTCCTATGCTTTCAATGCAATTCCAGTCTACCTCCTGAAATCGGTTTCCTGCAATTCTGCCCCGCTTTCAAGTCCTCTTGGCAGCCTTACTTCAGTATATTTTTGGACGATAGCTGTCATTTATAACTCTGCAGGTTTGTGAATTACAGTGCCCCTGAGCTCCTTTCTTCAACTCGCTTTCTTGTGACCTGGCCGCAACACCGCAGGATGGCTTCAGGCCCTAATCTGGTTCCGGCATGGCACGCTGAGCCTTTGGTTAATTCCTCTTCCTGGTGGGAAATGAGAGTTAAATTTGCCCGTCCAGACACCTCCAGCTAGTCTCTCATTGGTTCTCGCTATTCCTGTTCATCTTCCGCAGAAATTGCAAACTGGGCCAAACAGGAGGTTAAAGGGACTGACTCTCCAAGTCGGGAGGGTGTTAGTAAAGCGTCTGGAATGTTGCACCCGAGTACCAGGGTACGAAAACTGAGACATATTTGAACACGTCTCCCGATCACATGGTTGATCGTACTCTAGGTTCCACATGCATGTTTTAGCTGAAGGAAGAATACCTTAAACCTGGGTAGTTGAAACCCGTGGAATGGGTACCATGCAATATGACTTCAAAGGGTCTTCATTTGCTCACCGAACCTCTCCAATCCTATCACTGCTGCGTTTATGCCCCTGTACACATGCTTGATTCTCTTTCGGAGACATAGCAATCCATAGGTTTTAAGATACTTACTAGTCAGGTACATTCTTAGGCGTTTAATATGCGGTGTTGAGTCCATTTCGTTGAGCAAGGAGTAGCTCTTGTCTATTCCATATTTGGCTTAAGGAACTTTATCTGTGCTCATTTCAATCTCTGGTTTTATGCAGCACCCCAACTCACCTTTACCCTTAAGCAAGCATAAGTTGGTTTTCTAAATTTGAGACCCTGTTCTGTTCTGTAATTCAGTTCCTGTGTAGCCAAGTTTACATTCCGTGTATTACTGATATCTTATGATGTTTCTTTTTCTGTGTGACTTATTTCAGTTAGAATCATCATACCTGAATCCACTCATTGTGCTGCTAAGGGCCTGATGACATAGATTTCATTGCTGAGTGATATTGCTTTGTAAGTAAATACCACAACTTCTTTATCCATTTTTCACTTTCTGCGATGTTGAACTTGTACTGTAAACGAGGTTCTTGTAAACAGAGGCGTCCCAAACTTTGGGGTGGCTGTGTCTTTTTGATTTTAATTTCCCTAAGCTATAGGACCATAAGTGGAAGTGCCCTAGGCTCTGTTGCTTTGTTTTTTAGATGTTTCAGGAAACACCATACACTTCTCCCGAGTGTCTGTTGGCAATTTACATCCCGCCCATCAGCATAACAAGGCTCCCAGTTCTCCATGGCCTGTCCTGCCTTTCTGGATTTTACACTTTTTTCAGATGGCCCTTTTGACCGGGGGAAGTGAGACTTCATTGTAGTGCAGATTTCCTTTGCAAGCTTGCTTGGTTGGCCAAAAAGTGTGTATGCGTTTTTTCCTGAATATATTCAGGAAAAAACGCATACGCCCTTTTTGGCCAAGTGCATCATTGTGGACGTTCTGCCTCTTTTCCTATGCTTTCAATGCAATTCCAGTCTACCTCCTGAAATCGGTTTCCTGCAATTCTGCCCCGCTTTCAAGTCCTCTTGGCAGCCTTACTTCAGTATATTTTTGGACGATAGCTGTCATTTATAACTCTGCAGGTTTGTGAATTACAGTGCCCCTGAGCTCCTTTCTTCAACTCGCTTTCTTGTGACCTGGCCGCAACACCGCAGGATGGCTTCAGGCCCTAATCTGGTTCCGGCACGGCAAGCTGAGCCTTTGGTTAATTCCATTTCCTGGTGGGAAATGAGAGTTAAATTTGCCCGTCCAGACACCTCCAGCTAGTCTCTCATTGGTTCTCGCTATTCCTGTTCATCTTCCGCAGAAATTGCAAACTGGGCCAAACAGGAGGTTAAAGGGACTGACTCTCCAAGTCGGGAGGGTGTTAGTAAAGCGTCTGGAATGTTGCACCCGAGTACCAGGGGAGGAAAACTGAGACATATTTGAACACGTCTCCCGTTCACACGGTTGATCATACTCTGGGTTCCACATGCATGTTTTAGCTGAAGGAAGAATACCTTAAACCTGGAGAGTTGAGACCCGTGTAATGGGTACCATGCAATATGACTTCAAAGGGTCTTCATTTGCTCACCGAACTTCTCCAATCCTATCACTGCTGCGTTTATCCCCCTGTACAGATGCTTGATTCTCTTTTGGAGACATAGCAATCCATAGGTTTTAAGATACTTACTAGTCAGGTACATTCTTAGGCATTTAATATGGGGTGTTGAGTCCATTTCGTTGAGCAAGGAGTAGCTCTTGTCTATTCCATATTTGGCTTAAGGAACTTTATCTGTGCTCATTTCAATCTCTGGTTTTATGCAGCACCCCAACTCACCTTTCCCCTTAAGCAAGCATAAGTTGGTTTTCTAAATTTGAGACCCTGTTCTGTTTTGGAATTCAGTTCCTGTGTAGCCAAGTTTACATTCTGTGTATTAGTGATATCTTATGATGTTTCTTTTTCTGTGTGACTTATTTCAGTTAGAATCATCGTACCTGAATCCACTCATTATGCTGCTACGGGCCTGATGACATAGATTTCATTGTTGAGTGATACTGCATTGTACGTAAGTACCACAACTTCTTTATCCATTTTTCACTTTCTGTGATATTGAACTTGTACGGTAAATGAGCTTCTTGTAAACAGAGGCGTCCCAAACTTTGGGGTGGCTGTGTCTTTTTGATTTTAATTTCCCTAAGCTATAGGACCATAAGTGGAAGTGCCCTAGGCTCTGTTGCTTTGTTTTTTAGATGTTTCAGGAAACACCATACACTTCTCCCGAGTGGCTGTTGGCAATTTACATCCCGCCCATCAGCATAACAAGGCTCCTAGTTCTCCATGGCCTGTCCTGCCTTTCTGGATTTTACACTTTTTTCAGATGGCCCTTTTGACCGGGGGGAAGTGAGACTTCATTGTAGTGCAGATTTCCTTTGCAAGCTTGCTTGGTTGGCCAAAAAGGGCGTATGCGTTTTTTCCTGAATATATTCAGGAAAAAACGCATACGCCCTTTTTGGCCAAGTGCATCATTGTGGACGTTCTGCCTCTTTTCCTATGCTTTCAATGCAATTCCAGTCTACCTCCTGAAATCGGTTTCCTGCAATTCTGCCCCGCTTTCAAGTCCTCTTGGCAGCCTTACTTCAGTATATTTTTGGACGATAGCTGTCATTTATAACTCTGCAGGTTTGTGAATTACAGTGCCCCTGAGCTCCTTTCTTCAACTCGCTTTCTTTTGAGCTGGCCGCAACACCGCAGGATGGCTTCAGGCCCTAATCTGGTTCCGGCACGGCAAGCTGAGCCTTTGGTTAATTCCTCTTCCTGGTGGGAAATGAGAGTTAAATTTGCCCGTCCAGACACCTCCAGCTAGTCTCTCATTGGTTCTCGCTATTCCTGTTCATCTTCCGCAGAAATTGCAAACTGGGCCAAACAGGAGGTTAAAGGGACTGACTCTCCAAGTCGGGAGGATGTTAGTAAAGCGTCTGGAATGTTGCACCCGAGTACCAGGGTACGAAAACTGAGACATATTTGAACACGTTTCCCGATCACATGGTTGATCATACTCTAGTTTCCACATGCATGTTTTAGCTGAAGGTAGAATACCTTAAACCTGGGTAGTTGAAACCCGTGGAATGGGTACCATGCAATATGACTTCAAAGGGTCTTCATTTGCTCACCGAACCTCTCCAATCCTATCACTGCTGCGTTTATGCCCCTGTACACATGCTTGATTCTCTTTCGGAGACATAGCAATCCATAGGTTTTAAGATACTTACTAGTCAGGTACATTCTTAGGCGTTTAATATGCGGTGTTGAGTCCATTTGGTTGAGCAAGGAGTAGCTCTTGTCTATTCCATATTTGGCTTAAGGAACTTTATCTGTGCTCATTTCAATCTCTGGTTTTATGCAGCACCCCAACTCACCTTTCCCCTTAAGCAAGCATAAGTTGGTTTTCTAAATTTGAGACCCTGTTCTGTTCTGTAATTCAGTTCCTGTGTAGCCAAGTTTACATTCCGTGTATTACTGATATCTTATGATGTTTCTTTTTCTGTGTGACTTATTTCAGTTAGAATCATCATACCTGAATCCACTCATTGTGCTGCTAAGGGCCTGATGACATAGATTTCATTGCTGAGTGATATTGCTTTGTAAGTAAATACCACAACTTCTTTATCCATTTTTCACTTTCTGCAATGTTGAACTTGTACAGTAAACGAGGTTCTTGTAAACAGAGGTGTCCCAAACTTTGGGGTGGCTGTGTCTTTTTGATTTTAATTTCCCTAAGCTATAGGACCATAAGTGGAAGTGCCCTAGGCTCTGTTGCTTTGTTTTTTAGATGTTTCAGGAAACACCATACACTTCTCCCGAGTGTCTGTTGGCAATTTACATCCCGCCCATCAGCATAACAAGGCTCCCAGTTCTCCATGGCCTGTCCTGCCTTTCTGGATTTTACACTTTTTTCAGATGGCCCTTTTGACCGGGGGGAAGTGAGACTTCATTGTAGTGCAGATTTCCTTTGCAAGCTTGCTTGGTTGGCCAAAGAGGGCGTATGCGTTTTTTCCTGAATATATTCAGGAAAAAACGCATACGCCCTTTTTGGCCAAGTGCATCATTGTGGACGTTCTGCCTCTTTTCCTATGCTTTCAATGCAATTCCAGTCTACCTCCTGAAATCGGTTTCCTGCAATTCTGCCCCGCTTTCAAGTCCTCTTGGCAGCCTTACTTCAGTATATTTTTGGACGATAGCTGTCATTTATAACTCTGCAGGTTTGTGAATTACAGTGCCCCTGAGCTCCTTTCTTCAACTCGCTTTCTTGTGACCTGGCCGCAACACCGCAGGATGGCTTCAGGCCCTAATCTGGTTCCGGCACGGCACGCTGAGCCTTTGGTTAATTCCTCTTCCTGGTGGGAAATGAGAGTTAAATTTGCCCGTCCAGACACCTCCAGCTAGTCTCTCATTGGTTCTCGCTATTCCTGTTCATCTTCCGCAGAAATTGCAAACTGGGCCAAACAGGAGGTTAAAGGGACTGACTCTCCAAGTCGGGAGGGTGTTAGTAAAGCGTCTGGAATGTTGCACCCGAGTACCAGGGTACGAAAACTGAGACATATTTGAACACGTTTCCCGATCACATGGTTGATCGTACTCTAGGTTCCACATGCATGTTTTAGCTGAAGGAAGAATACCTTAAACCTGGGTAGTTGAAACCCGTGGAATGGGTACCATGCAATATGACTTCAAAGGGTCTTCATTTGCTCACCGAACCTCTCCAATCCTATCACTGCTGCGTTTATGCCCCTGTACACATGCTTGATTCTCTTTCGGAGACATAGCAATCCATAGGTTTTAAGATACTTACTAGTCAGGTACATTCTTAGGCGTTTAATATGCGGTGTTGAGTCCATTTCATTGAGCAAGGAGTAGCTCTTGTCTATTCCATATTTGGCTTAAGGAACTTTATCTGTGCTCATTTCAATCTCTGGTTTTATGCAGCACCCCAACTCACCTTTACCCTAAAGCAAGCATAAGTTGGTTTTCTAAATTTGAGACCCTGTTCTGTTCTGTAATTCAGTTCCTGTGTAGCCAAGTTTACATTCCGTGTATTACTGATATCTTATGATGTTTCTTTTTCTGTGTGACTTATTTCAGTTAGAATCATCATACCTGAATCCACTCATTGTGCTGCTAAGGGCCTGATGACATAGATTTCATTGCTGAGTGATATTGCTTTGTAAGTAAATACCACAACTTCTTTATCCATTTTTCACTTTCTGCGATGTTGAACTTGTACTGTAAACGAGGTTCTTGTAAACAGAGGCGTCCCAAACTTTGGGGTGGCTGTGTCTTTTTGATTTTAATTTCCCTAAGCTATAGGACCATAAGTGGAAGTGCCCTAGGCTCTGTTGCTTTGTTTTTTAGATGTTTCAGGAAACACCATACACTTCTCCCGAGTGTCTGTTGGCAATTTACATCCCGCCCATCAGCATAACAAGGCTCCCAGTTCTCCATGGCCTGTCCTGCCTTTCTGGATTTTACACTTTTTTCAGATGGCCCTTTTGACCGGGGGGAAGTGAGACTTCATTGTAGTGCAGATTTCCTTTGCAAGCTTGCTTGGTTGGCCAAAAAGAGTGTATGCGTTTTTTCCTGAATATATTCAGGAAAAAACGCATACGCCCTTTTTGGCCAAGTGCATCATTGTGGACGTTCTGCCTCTTTTCCTATGCTTTCAATGCAATTCCAGTCTACCTCCTGAAATCGGTTTCCTGCAATTCTGCCCCGCTTTCAAGTCCTCTTGGCAGCCTTACTTCAGTATATTTTTGGACGATAGCTGTCATTTATAACTCTGCAGGTTTGTGAATTACAGTGCCCCTGAGCTCCTTTCTTCAACTCGCTTTCTTTTGAGCTGGCCGCAATACCGCAGGATGGCTTCAGGCCCTAATCTGGTTCCGGCACGGCACGCTGAGCCTTTGGTTAATTCCTCTTCCTGGTGGGAAATGAGAGTTAAATTTGCCCGTCCAGACACCTCCAGCTAGTCTCTCATTGGTTCTCGCTATTCCTGTTCATCTTCCACAGAAATTGCAAACTGGGCCAAACAGGAGGTTAAAGGGACTGACTCTCCAAGTCGGGAGGGTGTTAGTAAAGCGTCTGGAATGTTGCACCCGAGTACCAGGGTATGAAAACTGAGACATATTTGAACACGTTTCCCGATCACATGGTTGATCGTACTCTAGGTTCCACATGCATGTTTTAGCTGAAGGAAGAATACCTTAAACCTGGGTAGTTGAAACCCGTGGAATGGGTACCATGCAATATGATTTCAAAGGGTCTTCATTTGCTCACCGAACCTCTCCAATCCTATCACTGCTGCGTTTATGCCCCTGTACACATGCTTGATTCTCTTTCGGAGACATAGCAATCCATAGGTTTTAAGATACTTACTAGTCAGGTGCATTCTTAGGCGTTTAATATGCGGTGTTGAGTCCATTTCGTTGAGCAAGGAGTAGCTCTTGTCTATTCCATATTTGGCTTAAGGAACTTTATCTGTGCTCATTTCAATCTCTGGTTTTATGCAGCACCCCAACTCACCTTTACCCTTAAGCAAGCATAAGTTGGTTTTCTAAATTTGAGACCCTGTTCTGTTCTGTAATTCAGTTCCTGTGTAGCCAAGTTTACATTCCGTGTATTACTGATATCTTATGATGTTTCTTTTTCTGTGTGACTTATATCAGTTAGAATCATCATACCTGAATCCACTCATTGTGCTGCTAAGGGCCTGATGACATAGATTTCATTGCTGAGTGATATTGCTTTGTAAGTAAATACCACAACTTCTTTATCCATTTTTCACTTTCTGCGATGTTGAACTTGTACTGTAAACGAGGTTCTTGTAAACAGAGGCGTCCCAAACTTTGGGGTGGCTGTGTCTTTTTGATTTTAATTTCCCTAAGCTATAGGACCATAAGTGGAAGTGCCCTAGGCTCTGTTGCTTTGTTTTTTAGATGTTTCAGGAAACACCATACACTTCTCCCGAGTGTCTGTTGGCAATTTACATCCCGCCCATCAGCATAACAAGGCTCCCAGTTCTCCATGGCCTGTCCTGCCTTTCTGGATTTTACACTTTTTTCAGATGGCCCTTTTGACCGGGGGGAAGTGAGACTTCATTGTAGTGCAGATTTCCTTTGCAAGCTTGCTTGGTTGGCCAAAAAGGGCGTATGCGTTTTTTCCTGAATATATTCAGGAAAAAACGCATACGCCCTTTTTGGCCAAGTGCATCATTGTGGACGTTCTGCCTCTTTTCCTATGCTTTCAATGCAATTCCAGTCTACCTCCTGAAATTGGTTTCCTGCAATTCTGCCCCGCTTTCAAGTCCTCTTGGCAGCCTTACTTCAGTATATTTTTGGACGATAGCTGTCATTTATAACTCTGCAGGTTTGTGAATTACAGTGCCCCTGAGCTCCTTTCTTCAACTCGCTTTCTTTTGAGCTGGCCGCAACACCGCAGGATGGCTTCAGGCCCTAATCTTGTTCCGGCATGGAACGCTGAGCCTTTGGTTAATTCCTCTTCCTGGTGGGAAATGAGAGTTAAATTTGCCCGTCCAGACACCTCCAGCTAGTCTCTCATTGGTTCTCGCTATTCCTGTTCATCTTCCGCAGAAATTGCAAACTGGGCCAAACAGGAGGTTAAAGGGACTGACTCTCCAAGTCGGGAGGGTGTTAGTAAAGCATCTGGAATGTTGAACCCGAGTACCAGGGGAGGAAAACTGAGACATATTTGAACACGTCTCCCGTTCACACGGTTGATCATACTCTGGGTTCCACATGCATGTTTTAGCTGAAGGAAGAATACCTTAAACCTGGAGAGTTGAGACCCGTGTAATGGGTACCATGCAATATGACTTCAAAGGGTCTTCATTTGCTCACCAAACTTCTCCAATCCTATCACTGCTGCGTTTATCCCCCTGTACAGACGCTTGATTCTCTTTTGGAGACATAGCAATCCATAGGTTTTAAGATACTTACTAGTCAGGTACATTCTTAGGCGTTTAATATGCGGTGTTGAGTCCATTTGGTTGAGCAAGGAGTAGCTCTTGTCTATTCCATATTTGGCTTAAGGAACTTTATCTGTGCTCATTTCAATCTCTGGTTTTATGCAGCACCCCAACTCACCTTTCCCCTTAAGCAAGCATAAGTTGGTTTTCTAAATTTGAGACCCTGTTCTGTTCTGTAATTCAGTTCCTGTGTAGCCAAGTTTACATTCCGTGTATTACTGATATCTTATGATGTTTCTTTTTCTGTGTGACTTATTTCAGTTAGAATCATCATACCTGAATCCACTCATTGTGCTGCTAAGGGCCTGATGACATAGATTTCATTGCTGAGTGATATTGCTTTGTAAGTAAATACCACAACTTCTTTATCCATTTTTCACTTTCTGCGATGTTGAACTTGTACTGTAAACGAGGTTCTTGTAAACAGAGGCGTCCCAAACTTTGGGGTGGCTGTGTCTTTTTGATTTTAATTTCCCTAAGCTATAGGACCATAAGTGGAAGTGCCCTAGGCTCTGTTGCTTTGTTTTTTAGATGTTTCAGGAAACACCATACACTTCTCCCGAGTGTCTGTTGGCAATTTACATCCCGCCCATCAGCATAACAAGGCTCCCAGTTCTCCATGGCCTGTCCTGCCTTTCTGGATTTTACACTTTTTTCAGATGGCCCTTTTGACCGGGGGGAAGTGAGACTTCATTGTAGTGCAGATTTCCTTTGCAAGCTTGCTTGGTTGGCCAAAAAGGGCGTATGCGTTTTTTCCTGAATATATTCAGGAAAAAACGCATACGCCCTTTTTGGCCAAGTGCATCATTGTGGACGTTCTGCCTCTTTTCCTATGCTTTCAATGCAATTCCAGTCTACCTCCTGAAATCGGTTTCCTGCAATTCTGCCCCGCTTTCAAGTCCTCTTGGCAGCCTTACTTCAGTATATTTTTGGACAATAGCTGTCATTTATAACTCTGCAGGTTTGTGAATTACAGTGCCCCTGAGCTCCTTTCTTCAACTCGCTTTCTTTTGAGCTGGCCGCAACACCGCAGATTGGCTTCAGGCCCTAATCTGGTTCCGGCACGGCACGCTGAGCCTTTGGTTAATTCCTCTTCCTGGTGGGAAATGAGAGTTAAATTTGCCCGTCCAGACACCTCCAGCTAGTCTCTCATTGGTTCTCGCTATTCCTGTTCATCTTCCACAGAAATTGCAAACTGGGCCAAACAGGAGGTTAAAGGGACTGACTCTCCAAGTCGGGAGGATGTTAGTAAAGCGTCTGGAATGTTGCACCCGAGTACCAGGGTACGAAAACTGAGACATATTTGAACACGTTTCCCGATCACATGGTTGATCATACTCTAGTTTCCACATGCATGTTTTAGCTGAAGGTAGAATACCTTAAACCTGGGTAGTTGAAACCCGTGGAATGGGTACCATGCAATATGACTTCAAAGGGTCTTCATTTGCTCACCGAACCTCTCCAATCCTATCACTGCTGCGTTTATGCCCCTGTACACATGCTTGATTCTCTTTCGGAGACATAGCAATCCATAGGTTTTAAGATACTTACTAGTCAGGTACATTCTTAGGCGTTTAATATGCGGTGTTGAGTCCATTTCGTTGAGCAAGGAGTAGCTCTTGTCTATTCCATATTTGGCTTAAGGAACTTTATCTGTGCTCATTTCAATCTCTGGTTTTATGCAGCACCCCAACTCACCTTTACCCTTAAGCAAGCATAAGTTGGTTTTCTAAATTTGAGACCCTGTTCTGTTCTGTAATTCAGTTCCTGTGTAGCCAAGTTTACATTCCGTGTATTACTGATATCTTATGATGTTTCTTTTTCTGTGTGACTTATTTCAGTTAGAATCATCATACCTGAATCCACTCATTGTGCTGCTAAGGGCCTGATGACATAGATTTCATTGCTGAGTGATATTGCTTTGTAAGTAAATACCACAACTTCTTTATCCATTTTTCACTTTCTGCGATGTTGAACTTGTACTGTAAACGAGGTTCTTGTAAACAGAGGCGTCCCAAACTTTGGGGTGGCTGTGTCTTTTTGATTTTAATTTCCCTAAGCTATAGGACCATAAGTGGAAGTGCCCTAGGCTCTGTTGCTTTGTTTTTTAGATGTTTCAGGAAACACCATACACTTCTCCCGAGTGTCTGTTGGCAATTTACATCCCGCCCATCAGCATAACAAGGCTCCCAGTTCTCCATGGCCTGTCCTGCCTTTCTGGATTTTACACTTTTTTCAGATGGCCCTTTTGACCGGGGGGAAGTGAGACTTCATTGTAGTGCAGATTTCCTTTGCAAGCTTGCTTGGTTGGCCAAAAAGGGCGTATGCGTTTTTTCCTGAATATATTCAGGAAAAAACGCATACGCCCTTTTTGGCCAAGTGCATCATTGTGGACGTTCTGCCTCTTTTCCTATGCTTTCAATGCAATTCCAGTCTACCTCCTGAAATCGGTTTCCTGCAATTCTGCCCCGCTTTCAAGTCCTCTTGGCAGCCTTACTTTAGTATATTTTTGGACAATAGCTATCATTTATAACTCTGCAGGTTTGTGAATTACAGTGCCCCTGAGCTCCTTTCTTCAACTCGCTTTCTTTTGAGCTGGCCGCAACACCGCAGGATGGCTTCAGGCCCTAATCTGGTTCCGGCACGGCAAGCTGAGCCTTTGGTTAATTCCTCTTCCTGGTGGGAAATGAGAGTTAAATTTGCCCGTCCAGACACCTCCAGCTAGTCTCTCATTGGTTCTCGCTATTCCTGTTCATCTTCCGCAGAAATTGCAAACTGGGCCAAACAGGAGGTTAAAGGGACTGACTCTCCAAGTCGGGAGGGTGTTAGTAAAGCGTCTGGAATGTTGCACCCGAGTACCAGGGTACGAAAACTGAGACATATTTGAACACGTTTCCCGATCACATGGTTGATCATACTCTAGTTTCCACATGCATGTTTTAGCTGAAGGTAGAATACCTTAAACCTGGGTAGTTGAAACCCGTGGAATGGGTACCATGCAATATGACTTCAAAGGGTCTTCATTTGCTCACCGAACCTCTCCAATCCTATCACTGCTGCGTTTATGCCCCTGTACACATGCTTGATTCTCTTTCGGAGACATAGCAATCCATAGGTTTTAAGATACTTACTAGTCAGGTACATTCTTAGGCGTTTAATATGCGGTGTTGAGTCCATTTCGTTGAGCAAGGAGTAGCTCTTGTCTATTCCATATTTGGCTTAAGGAACTTTATCTGTGCTCATTTCAATCTCTGGTTTTATGCATCACCCCAACTCACCTTTACCCTTAAGCAAGCATAAGTTGGTTTTCTAAATTTGAGACCCTGTTCTGTTCTGTAATTCAGTTCCTGTGTAGCCAAGTTTACATTCCGTGTATTACTGATATCTTATGATGTTTCTTTTTCTGTGTGACTTATTTCAGTTAGAATCATCATACCTGAATCCACTCATTGTGCTGCTAAGGGCCTGATGACATAGATTTCATTGCTGAGTGATATTGCTTTGTAAGTAAATACCACAACTTCTTTATCCATTTTTCACTTTCTGCGATGTTGAACTTGTACTGTAAACGAGGTTCTTGTAAACAGAGGCGTCCCAAACTTTGGGGTGGCTGTGTCTTTTTGATTTTAATTTCCCTAAGCTATAGGACCATAAGTGGAAGTGCCCTAGGCTCTGTTGCTTTGTTTTTTAGATGTTTCAGGAAACACCATACACTTCTCCCGAGTGTCTGTTGGCAATTTACATCCCGCCCATCAGCATAACAAGGCTCCCAGTTCTCCATGGCCTGTCCTGCCTTTCTGGATTTTACACTTTTTTCAGATGGCCCTTTTGACCGGGGGGAAGTGAGACTTCATTGTAGTGCAGATTTCCTTTGCAAGCTTGCTTGGTTGGCCAAAAAGGGCGTATGCGTTTTTTCCTGAATATATTCAGGAAAAAACGCATACGCCCTTTTTGGCCAAGTGCATCATTGTGGACGTTCTGCCTCTTTTCCTATGCTTTCAATGCAATTCCAGTCTACCTCCTGAAATCGGTTTCCTGCAATTCTGCCCCGCTTTCAAGTCCTCTTGGCAGCCTTACTTCAGTATATTTTTGGACGATAGCTGTCATTGATAACTCTGCAGGTTTGTGAATTACAGTGCCCCTGAGCTCCTTTCTTCAACTCGCTTTCTTTTGAGCTGGCCGCAACACCGCAGGATGGCTTCAGGCCCTAATCTGGTTCCGGCACGGCACGCTGAGCCTTTG